>NC_083773.1:44995012-45102512 GCF_963514075.1 Conger conger | reverse complement strand
CACAAACCCACCAATCCAGCGCAGAGATGCACAAACCCACCAATCCAGCGCAGACATGCACAAACCCACCAATCCAGCACAGAGATGCACAAACCCACCAATCCAGAGCAGAGATGCATAAACCCACCAATCCAGCGCAGAGATGCACAAACCCACCAATCCAGCACAGGGAGGGAGGGAGGGAGCCAGTAAGCCAGGCACTTTAAACCTCAATCCCTACTGTTTTCTATGCCATTAGCAAAAAGCAGGGATTAATCCAAGTTATTAATGCATTAATTAATCTGGAAGATCCACATTAAGTGTGTCATGTCCCGATATGATTAGTTATGTCACAGGAGCAGCCAGAAAGGACCTGCCTGTATCACAGCAGGTGATTGGTGGGCTGAAAGACGAATGGTATTCATAAACAGCCCAAGAATATAAATGTAATATTGAGGTTTTGGATTTATTGTGCTTTTTGTTCTGCAAAGAACAAAATGTCTTATTGGTTCTTAGAGAATGAGATACTTATTGTGTGCATTGTGCATCTACATTTTTTTCAAAGCAGTTCAGTTTATGTCTATGTTACTGTGTCTGTGAGCATGTACATGCGTGTCCTTTGTATGTATGACCGTCTTGATACTGTTTATGTTTGTATGTAAGGCCATGTATGTGATGTTAGGCTGTGTTGATTCAGTATGTACTATTGGGCTGTGTTGATTCAGTATGTACTATTGGGCTGTGTTGATTCAGTATGTACTATTGGGCTGTGTTGATTCAGTATGTACTATTGGGCTGTGCTCATTCAGTATGTGCTGTTGGGCTGTGCTGACTCAGTATAACATTTTGGGCTATGCTGTCAGTATGTGAAGTTTGGCTATGCTGATTCAGTATGAGCCCTTAGGCTGTGCTGACTCAGTGTAACATGTTTGGCGGTGCTGACTCAGTATGTGCTGTTGGGCTGTGCTTATTCAGCATGTGCTGTTGAGCTATGCATATTCAGTATAATGTGTTGGGTTATGCTGTCAGTATGTAGAGTTGGGCTGTGCTTATTCAGCATGTGCTGTTGAGCTATGCTTACTCAGTATAATGTGTTGGGTTATGCTGTCAGTATGTAGAGTTGGGCAGTGCTGATTCAGTATGTGCTGTTGGGCTGCTCTTGAAGTGGAAAATTCACAGAACAAAAGATCTCCCTCCTAAAAGCATGATAAACAATCACAAGTCAAAATCAGACTCCACCTTAGTGAGCAGGCTGGTTCCTCCAAAGCGCTCGATGATGTATGCTAAAAGTTTATCAATATATCTGTATTAAAGTACCCCAAATGTATCCCGGATGAGCCCCCATACTAAATATTTGATTAATTATTCTCTTCTAAGGGAGTAAATGTACGTTGCATTCTTTGCTCTCATTTCTTGTGTTTTCATAAGCTCAGCTATAATTAATGTTCTAGGTCAAATAGATACACTCCTGGCATAAAACATTGAGAGTCCCAGAGAAATTAGAAATCAGCTGTACAGTCATATCTTGCTCTGCCCGTGTCCTTGACAGTTCGAGACGCCTCCTCCCCAGTTGGCTGGCTCACTGTGTAATTCTAGCACAATTTAGCATTAATCAGTTTGAAACTATACAGGGTACATATCATACTTTAATAAGGATATATTCATATACTTTTAGCACACATCATCGAGAGTTTTGTTGGAACCAGCCTGCTCACTAAGGTGGAGTCTGATTTTGACTTGTGCTTGTTTATCATGCTTTTAGGAGGGAGATCTTTGTTCTGTGAATTTTCCCCTACATTCTGACTCAGTATGTGCTGTTGGGCTGTGCTGAGTCAGTATGTGCTGTTGGGCTGTTCTGACTCAGTATGTAGAGTTGGGCTGTGCTGATTCAATATAACATGTTGGGCTGTTCTGACTCAGTATGTAGAGTTGGGCTGTGCTGATTCAATATAACATGTTGGGCTGTTCTGACTCAGTATGTAGAGTTGGGCTGTGCTGATTCAGTATAACACGTTGGGCTGTTCTGACTCAGTATGTAGAGTTGGGCTGTGCTGATTCAGTATAACATGTTGGGCCGTACTGACTCAGTATGTAGAGTTGGGCTGTGCTGATTCAGTATAACACGTTGGGCTGTTCTGACTCAGTATGTAGAGTTGGGCTGTGCTTATTCAGTATAACATGTTGGGCTGTTCTGACTCAGTATGTAGAGTTGGGCTGTGCTGATTCAGTATAACATGTTGGGCCGTACTGACTCAGTATGTAGAGTTGGGCTGTGCTGATTCAGTATAACATGTCGGGCCGTACTGACTCAGTATGTAGAGTTGGGCTGTGCTGATTGAGTATAACATGTTGGGCTGTGCTGACTCAGAATGTTCTGTTGGGCTGTGCCGCTGCAGGCAGTTAGCAGAGCTGCTGTTCTACATGGAGAAGCTCAGGGCCCTGATGTCGAAGCACAGCCGGGTTGTCCAGCGCTATCATCTGCTGTACCTGGCACAGTTTGATGCTCTGGCACTCAACGATACAATGCAGGTACTGCACATCTCAATACAGGTACACTTCACCACTCTATACATGCATGCCCAGGTGAAACTCCATCACTGAACCACTCAATACAGGTACACTTCACCACTCTATACATGTATGCCCGGGTGAAACTCCATCACTGAACCACTCAATACAGGTACACTTCACCACTCTATACATGTATGCCCAGGTGACACTCCATCACTGAACCACTCAATACAGGTACCGCCCAGGTACAAAATGCTTCTTTGCTACACACTCTAGTGATCCCTGCTGGCGCCAGTGCACTGCCTGCTATAACCACACATGGAGAGCCTTCCTCTGACTCAGTGCAAGCCTAGCTGTATTCTGTGTTAGCAGCTGGCAATAATGCATGTTTTGAAGGAGAGCCGTGGATGTCTATACTCTCTCAAATTGACAGTGGGGGTTGCATGTGCACATGGCTGCAGTTGGAGATTGTGTTGTGTCAATCAGTCAGGGATCCCTGAATGCTCTCTAGCAAATGAAGAGGTTTAGTCCAGGCTTAGTGCACTGCTGAATGATTTCTAGCAGATGAAGAGGTTTAGTCCAGGCTCAGTGCAGTGCTGAATGCTCTCTAGCAGATGAAGAGGTTTAGTCCAGGCTTAGTGCAGTGCTGAATGCTCTCTAGCAGATGAAGAGGTTTAGTCCAGGCTTAGTGCAGTGCTGAATGCTCTCTAGCAGATGAAGAGGTTTAGTCCAGGCTTAGTGCAGTGCTGAATGCTCTCTAGCAGATGAAGAGGTTTAGTCCAGGCTTAGTGCAGTGCTGAATGCTCTCTAGCAGATGAAGAGGCTGCTGGACCCACAGCTTGCAGGGTTTGATGATGAAGACCTAGTGTTGACACGCATTGCTCTTTTTTTGCCTTCAAAAAAATAAATAAAGGGCTTTTTTTCTTTGCAATTTTTCCCCCAGAGACAGAATGCCTGGACCTTTTTTATGTTTTCAGAGGCGTTTTTCCCGGAGGATTTTTGTTGAGTGCAGCCTACCACAGACAGTTCTGGCCCTTTGATCATTCAGAAGGAAAAGTGTATTACTATTTTATTATTACAGTTATTATTCAAAGTCTACACCTACACAGTGTCAGACCCCCCCCCCCCCCACCAACTACTGATGCAACAATATGCAATGCCTGTGATTATTTTAAAAGGAACCTACTTTGCCAGCACACACAGACAAACTGAGACTGTTTTATGAGTAGCAGAAGCAAAACGCATTTTTGTTGAGAGCACAATGTGGTAGACTGTTGATATAGCATAGTGGAGATGCGCTTAATGTCCTGACGTGCGTTCGAGATGGCAAATAGTTTGAAAAGGTAGCGTGCGGTAAACAAAAATAATGCTGATGGGGAAAAGGCTGAAAGAACAATAGTGGACAATTATCTGGCTGTTATAATACACTTTAATCAATATAATATTTGTTCTTACCTTTGAAAACAAATCACCAGTAATCAAAGAATTGGCTAGCTGCCATTGTTAGACCTATGATGTATCCATTTGTACTAAAAAGGTATTGGTGGCAAACTAAATGTAATGTTCATTTCAAATCATTCAACAGTATCTGTTTGCTGCAAACATAGTCATTCGCCATCATGGACTACATCTGTTTGCTACGTCCTGTTTGTTTGCAGAACATGAGCGTGTGTCCGGAGGAGGAGTCCATACTGATGACATCGTTTGTCTCGGACCTGTCCGCACTGACGATAAAGCAAGGTGAGGGAACGGGCTCTGCCTGTGATTGGCACTTGTGCAAAGTGTGTCTCTCCCCCTAACACTCCTGTGTGTGTGTGCGTGTGTGTGTGTTTCTGCAGTGGAATCGGGGGAGAAGTTTGACTTCAGGGCTCTCAGAATGGACTGGCTACGACTGCAGGTATCATCTATACATCCTGACCACCCTCCCAACACACGTCACGTCTTACCCACACACTCAAACATCCTGACCACCCTCCCAACACACGTCACGTCTGACCCACACACTCACACATCCTGACCACCCTCCCAACACACGTCACGTCTGACCCACACACTCAAACATCCTGACCACCCTCCCAACACACGTCACGTCTGACCCACACACTCAAACATCCTGACCACCCTCCCAACACACGTCACGTCTGACCCACACACTCAAACATCCTGACCACCCTCCCAACACACGTCACGTCTGACCCACACACTCACACATCCTGACCACCCTCCCAACACACGTCACGTCTGACCCACACACTCAAACATCCTGACCACCCTCCCAACACACGTCACGTCTGACCCACACACTCACACATCCTGACCACCCTCCCAACACGTCTGACCCACACACTCACACATCCTAACCATCCTCCCAACACGTCTGACCCACACACTCACACATCCTGACCACCCTCCCAACACACGTCACGTCTGACCCACACACTCACACATCCTGACCACCCTCCCAACACATGTCATGTCTGACCCACACACTCACACATCCTGACCACCCTCCCAACACGTCTGACCCACACACTCAAACATCCTGACCACCCTCCCAACACACGTCACGTCTGACCCACACACTCACCGTTACAGAGCTGTGTACAAATGCATAACCTGAGTACCTCGCTCTGGATATGAGCGCCTGCTAAAAGCCTGTAATGCAGTGTTTGTAGCACCTGTGACCCAGTACTGCTGAATATGATTTGCTGTATTTGGGGGCCACAGTATCTCAGGTGGGGGATCGGTAGATCTGGAATCAGAGATGCCGGTTCGATCCCTGGCCCTCTGGGAATAAGTGTCCAAGTGTCCTTGAGCACGACACCTCACACCCTTATTGCTCCTGACGAGCTGGTTGGCACCATGCTTGGCTGTCTTTCGCTGTTGATGTGTGTGAGTGTGTGTGTGTGTGTGTGAGTGTGTCTGTGTGTGTGAGTGTGTGTGTGTGTGTCTGCGTGTGTGTGTGTGTGTGTGTGAGTGTGTGTGTGTGTGTGTGTGAGTGTGTGGGTGTGAGTGTGTGTGTGAGTGTGTGTGAGTGTGTGTGTGTGTGAGAGTGTGTCTGTGTGTGTGTGTGTGAGTGTGTGAGAGTGAGTGTGTGTGTGTGTGAGTGTGTGTGTGTGTGTGTGTGTGTGTGTGTGTGTGTGAGTGTGTGTGTCCAGCTTGATAAGACATGTCATAAATGACTCTACCCTCCCCTGCCCTCCAGGCATACACCAGTGTGTTCAAGGCCCCCCTTCCTCTGAAAGAGTACCCGGACCTGGCCAAGATCATGAACATGACCGAGTTCCACACCAAGATGATGGACAGTCTGGAGGAGCTGCTCCAGGAAACGTCTGACCTCTCCTCGCTGTGGTCAGTGTATACCAGCCTCCCAGTGCTGGGTTAAACCACTGCGTTTACCCTGTTGCATCAGGGACAGGTTAAACCACTGCGTTTACCCTGCTGCATCAGGGACAGGTTAAACCACTGCGTTTACCCTGCTGCATCAGGGACAGGTTAAACCACTGCATTTACCCTGCTGCATCAGGGACAGGTTAAACCACTGCATTTACCCTGCTGCATCAGGGACAGGTTAAACCACTGCGTTTACCCTGTTGCATCAGGGAGGGGTTAAACCACTGCGTTTACCCTGCTGCGTCAGGGACAGGTTAAACCACTGCGTTTACCCTGTTGCATCAGGGAGGGGTTAAACCACTGCATTTACCCTGCTGCATCAGGGACAGGTTAAACCACTGCATTTACCCTGCTGCATCAGGGACAGGTTAAACCACTGCGTTTACCCTGCTGCATCAGGGACAGGTTAAACCACTGCGTTTACCCTGCTGCATCAGGGACAGGTTAAACCACTGCATTTACCCTGCTGCATCAGGGAGGGGTTAAACCACTGCGTTTACCCTGCTGCGTCAGGGACAGGTTAAACCACTGCGTTTACCCTGCTGCATCAGGGACGAGTTAAGCCACTGCGTTTATCCTGCTGCATCAGGGACAGGTTAAACTTACAGCATTTACCCTGCAGCCAACGTCAGGGCTTTTTGTTTTTGTTTCCACCAATTACCTGGCCTGGCGAAATGAGCCAATTGGCTGTATATATACACCAGCATTGGTTCTCTCGTCGGTGAGATAAGATCATTATCACATTAACAGTCCTTCATGAGCTTACCAAGAAATGTAGCTAATTGTCAGATGGTGTAAGTGTTAGAGTGCATTAAGTAATTAAGGTCAGATATTTGGCATAAAAAACAGATACAACAACAGATACAAAAACAGAAACAACAACAGATACAACCCTCAATACCGCCTACCTGTGTTTGCCGTCACTCGAGGTCTTATCCTGAGGACTTGTTATATGCAATCTAACCAAACTGATGGTCAGGAAAGGGATTGAAGTGTGTCACAAAGTAAATGTGTGGAAAATGCAATGTATTTTCCAAGACAGCCACACTAGTACAAATATACAATAACCTACAGCGCTGTCAAAAAGTGTTTGGACATTGCTGCAATTTCTGTTCTATTGGCTCTGTACTCCAGCACATTGGATTTGAAATGAAACAATGAGCTTATGGAAATATGAGGTTAAAGACTGTTTTAGGGGACCAAAAGTAATTGGACAGTTGGCTTCTCAGCCAATTCTGACTAGTCAGGTTTATTCAATCGCAGTAGAATCAGTGTGTCACAGAGGAATCTTTACCATCTTTATTCCCTACAGTTTCTTCCCCCGACAGTTTGAGAAGATGTTCTTCCACAGCTGTGAGGACACGGTGATGCAGCGATATCTCATCTCCTTTCCCCTGGTCTGCTCACACTTCTCCCACTGCGCCCATCCCATGTGCCCAGAAGAGGTCAGCACTGAGCCACACACAGCCGCACTGTGCAGAACACAACACACACAGCAGCACTGTGCAGAACACAACACACACAGCCGCACTGTGCAGAACACAACACACACAGCCACACTGTGCAGAACACAACACACACAGCCGCACTGTGCAGAACACAACACACACAGCCGCACTGTGCAGAACACAACACACACAGCACTGTGCAGAACACAACACACACAGCCGCACTGTGCAGAACACAACACACACAGCCGCACTGTGCAGAACACAACACACACAGCAGCACTGTGCAGAACACAACACACACAGCAGCACTGTGCAGAACACAACACACACAGCCACACTGTGCAGAACACAACACACACCCGCAGTGTGCAGAACACAACACACACAGCCGCACTGTGCAGAACACAACACACACCATTTTCATGTGCACTGAACCAGGGCCTGCTAAATGATGAGGATAATGAGTTGTATACGGTTTGGAGAACCAGGTTTTATATTGTCTGCTACAGCCTCTGAGATTCAACATATCACATTTTGAGTCCACAGATTAAAGATGAAGCAGATCTGCTCAACCAACTCATAATCCGTTGTCATGGAAACAGTCATTTAACCCTCCTATTACATTGTGGGTCAATTACACCCATTTCAGCTTTCAGCCTGCCTGAAGCACTGGGACTGCTCTTTGTGTGGCTCCATTTACTCCATCAGGGCCATGAGCTGAAGTGTTTTCACCCATAGCAGTGCTGTAGAATACCTAGTATACAGAGATGATGTTGTGGGTCAATTTGGGTCAAGTCTTTTACTGTAACCTCAATGAAATACATTTTATATCTGAAAATGGTTTCCACAACTTGGTCTAGTCATAGTCATAGTAGTAGTATAGACTATTTATACATTTCCATATTTTTCTTTATGATTGGCTTGATGAGACAAATTAGAAATTTTCACTGTTTTGAGTGTGTTGAATAGATGTACACTGTATGAGTGAATGTGAGCTGTAATATAATTGATGTAACTATTTTCTCATTTTGATGTGGCCTATTTACTCTTGACTCAGTTGCACTCAAAGACTTATTTTAAGTCGAATCTCCTCTTTGGTCTTTGGTCTTCCCTGATTGGCTGCGGCTCTAGATTCCAGCCACTGAGAAGAGGAGCCTGCGGCTCTGTGTGGCGTTCCTGGAGGAGATCGCCCAGCAGACCTGCTCCGTGATCATGGAGATCTGCGCCGAGCAGAGTAACCTGAACGACCAGGTGAGGTCAGAACACAACCACACAGATTAACCTGAATGACCAGGTGAGGTCAGAACACAACCTCACAGAGTAACCTGAACGACCAGGTGAGGTCAGAACACAACCTCACAGAGTAACCTGAGCAACCAGGTGAGGTCAGAACACAACCTCACAGATTAACCTGAACGACCAGGTGAGGTCTTAACGCAACCACACAGATTAACCTGAACGACCAGGTGAGGTCAGAACACAACCTCACAGAGTAACCTGAGCAACCAGGTGAGGTCAGAACACAACCTCACAGAGTAACCTGAGCAACCAGGTGAGGTCAGAACACAACCTCACAGAGTAACCTGAGCCACCAGGTGAGGTCAGAACACAACCTCACAGAGTAACCTGAACGACCAGGTGAGGTCAGAACACAACCTCACAGAGTAACCTGAGCCACCAGGTGAGGTCAGAACGCAACCTCACAGAGTAACCTGAGCAACCAGGTGAGGTCAGAACACAACCTCACAGAGTAACCTGAGCAACCAGGTGAGGTCAGAACGCAACCTCACAGAGTAACCTGAGCAACCAGGTGAGGTCAGAACACAACCTCACAGAGTAACCTGAGCAACCAGGTGAGGTCAGAACGCAACCTCACAGAGTAACCTGAGCAACCAGGTGAGGTCAGAACGCAACCTCACAGAGTAACCTGAGCAACCAGGTGAGGTCAGAACGCAACCTCACAGAGTAACCTGAGCAACCAGGTGAGGTCAGAACGCAACCTCACAGAGTAACCTGAGCAACCAGGTGAGGTCAGAACACAACCTCACAGAGTAACCTGAGCAACCAGGTGAGGTCAGAACGCAACCTCACAGAGTAACCTGAGCAACCAGGTGAGGTCAGAACACAACCTCACAGAGTAACCTGAACGACCAGGTGTGTTCTGACCTTTATACCTTATACTTATATCATACAAAAAACATAATAAAACCACAAAACGGCAATGCCAGAATGTTAAAAAACTCTGCGCTAGCGAGAACAGCAGTTTAGATTCTTATCAGCCTCTTGTTTGCAAAGCAGGGCATTAAAACTGCACTCTCCCCTATGCCACGCTCAGGGTTTACAACCCTGACCTCGCCACAGACTCAGACAATAAAAGGTATATTCTGACAATCCTTGATACCATACATAAAAAAATCATGTTCCAAGTGGCATGATAAACATATTGTTTTCATCATGCCGACATATTTCCGGTTTGGTAGAAATACAAGTATCCCACCTGGTTATGAAGCTACAACTGTTTTCAGACTAGCATTGAAGTCTATTTTGTAATCCGTTCAGCCATTTGCGAGAGAACTATATTTTTTGCCGGGACTATACCAAAGCCTTCTTATTGTTGCTTTGCAAGATCATGTCAGAACCCAACTAATGCGAAACCTGGCAGGGATTCCTACCCTTTCCAACAAGGTAAAATGTGCCAGACAGTTTAGGAATATCACTGCATTCGCTGAGCAGAATGATTGTACAAACGTGTGTAATTAGAGGATCTGGACTTGCTTTAGATGAACCTGTAATTATGCCAGCTAACTGGGCTAAGGGGCTCTGATTAACCTAATTTTATATGTGTTGCAGATTGGTTAGAAAGCATTAGGTTGAGTAACACTTTTTGGAGAGCTTTTTAGACACTTTGGGCATGCTTTATAAAAGCATACTCTCACATAGTATGTTAATAAAACACGCGCAAATGTTAATTTTCTTTACAAAATCTGTTTTAATAGAAAAAAATGTGTCTGGACTAAAAGATATGCACATGTTTTGTATTTGGAGAGATTTAGGGATACAAGGATATCTGGGTGGTGTTTTGTGGAATTTGAATGCCTGTCAATATCTTTTGCATATTTTGTAAGGTCATATCACAAATAAGAGCACACATATAAAGTAGTTCTGGTTGGTCCTTGACTTAGAAATTGAGATATTCAGTGCGAAACTATAAAAACATAAGGTGTTTTGTAATTTCTTTCTATTTTAGTGTATCTTTTGTGTACAATGTATGTACATGCTTGGACATAAATTTGTTTATTTATTTAGGTGTTGAATTTCTGAATGGTACAAGCCTCTTTTTTAATTTAAGTCAATGATGTGAGTGCAGTCAATAGTTTATTGACACTTTTATCAGATTAGTACAAAATAGGTGGAAATTGCCTTCTGGGGGGTGTAAATGGAAAAAGGAGTATTTGTTAAGGAGGCGGTGCTGCTGTGTTCTCTGAGCAGCTGCTGGCCAAGCACTGTGCCCAGACCATCAGCACGGCCCGGGACAAGAAGCTGAAGAGGCCTGAGCCCAAGAAGGGCGCGGTGCAGAGGGAGAAACCCGGGGCCGAGAGTCAGAGGAAGGACCGGGCCATCGTCACCACGTGCGTCTGACTGTCCTCCACCCTACCCCAAAACACAGCTCATACACGCCCTCTGATGCTCCTGTGAGCGATGATAATCCTGATGCTCCTGTGAGCAATGATAATACTGATGCTCCTGTGAGCGATGATAATACTGATGCTCCTGTGAGCAATGATAATCCTGATGCTCCTGTGAGCAATGATAATACTGATGCTCCTGTGAGCAATGATAATACTGATGCTCCTGTGAGCAATGATAATACTGATGCTCCTGTGAGCGATGATAATACTGATGCTCCTGTGAGCGATGATAATCCTGATGCTCCTGTGATGTGAGTTGATGAGCAGCCGTCTCTGTCGTGTCTCTCCCCTCTGACAGGATGGACAAGCTGCACCTGGCTCTGACGGAGCTGTGTGTGACGCTCAGTCACTGTGGCCATATCCTGGTGTGGGAGCACACCATCGTCCCTGCAGAGTTCCTGCTGGGCCAGCTGGAGATACGCCTCACGAAGTATGCCTTCCCCACGAGACACGCCTGTCCCCCTCACACCACCCCTCACACCGCCCCCAGCCCCGCCCCTCACTCCGCCCCCAGCCCCCGCACCGCCCCCAGCCCTCACACGTCCCCACCCCCCACACCGCCCCCAGCCCTGCCCCTCACACGGCCTCACACCACCCCCACCCCCCACACCGCCCCCAGCCCCGCCCCTCACACGGCCTCACACCGCCCCCAGCCCCCGCACCGCCCCCAGCCCCCGCACCGCCCCCAGCCCCGCCCCTCACACAGCCCCCACCCCCAACACCGGTGCAGATGGCTGATCTTGTGTGTATGTTCCTCAGGATGGTGGTGCAGATGGATCTTGTGTGTGCGTTCCTCAGGATGGTGGTGCAGATGGCTCTTGTGTGTGCGTTCCTCAGGATGGTGGTGCAGATGGATCTTGTGTGTGTGTTCCTCAGGATGGTGGTGCAGATGGCTGATCTTGTGTGTGCGTTCCTCAGGATAGTGGTGCAGATGGCTGATCTTGTGTGTGCGTTCCTCAGGATGGTGGTGCAGATGGCTGATCTTGTGTGTGCTTTCCTCAGGATAGTGGTGCAGATGGCAGGGTATAACCAGGCCACACAGGAGATCGCTCGGCCCTCTGACCTCCTTGCGGGGATCAGAGCGTACACTGCCAGCCTGCACACCCTATCCCGCTACATCAACCTGGACGTCACCCGCCTCATGAAGAACGTCCTGCTGCAGCAGACCCAGCCACTCGACAGCCAGGGAGAGCAGACCATCACCACCCTCTATACCAACTGGTACACACGCCACCCTCTATACCAACTGGTATACACACACACCTTCTATACCAACTGGTACACACACACGCCACCCTCAAAACCAACTGGCACATACAGTACACACCCTCTATACCAACTGGTACACACACACCACCCTCTATACCAACTGGTACACACACACCACCCTCTATACCAGCTGGTACACACACACCACCCTCTATACCAACTGGTACATACACACCACCCTCTATACCAGCTGGTACACACACACCACCCTCTATACCAACTGGTACACACACACCACCCTCTATACCAACTGGTACACACACCACCCTCTATACCAACTGGTACATACACACCACCCTCTATACCAACTGGTACACACACCTCCCTCTATACCAAATGGTACATACACACACTCTATACCAACTGGTACATAGTATACACCACCGTCATCACACTCTATATAAACTGGTACATACACATCACCATCACTACACTATATACCAACTGATCGATACACACCAAAATCACTACACTCTACACCAACTGGCACGTACACACTTTACACCTAAACATAAGCTATCAGACCATCAACTGCTGAGAACTGTGGCCCTATACAAATACAGACACACACAGACCTGTATATTAAATACTGGAAATACATTTCATATCACTGCCTCAATTAACCCTTGCTTGATAGGCTATAAAAGGATCTATACATGTTTCTACTTATTCTTTAGCATTGTCATCTTGTTTTTAACCACATAAGTATTTGTTGTTTTTGTGTTTTTCTTCTTCTTTTATGTATGCGATGGACATTGCTGCTTTCTATTACCTGCACTGAAATTCTGAACTAAACTGAGCTTGGAATGATGGGATATCCCACACCTCCACAGGTACCTGGAAGGCCTCCTTAAGCAAGCCAGCAGTGCCCTGATTGTCCACTGTCCCACAATGCACTGCTTCGTCAACCAGCCCACAGAGAGTGAGCAGAGCTTCAGGGCTGAGGAGTACTCCGACATCCTCGGTGAGATCAGAGACCAGCAGGAGAGAGGCCCAACCTTGAGGCTAAACTGTACCAGAGAGCAATAGGAAAGAGGTCCAACCTAGAGAGTAAACTGTACCAGAGACCAGGAGAGCGGTCCAATCTAGAGGCTAAACTGTATCAGAGACTGTGGAGAGAGAGAGAGAGAGAGAGAGAGAGAGAGGTCCAGCCAAGACATAAAAACTGCACCAGAGACCAATAGAAGAGAGGTGCTACCTAAAGACTAAACTGTTCCATGCTTAAAGACTTCACCACTGTTCTTACAATGGGCCTTTTAGCGACTTTCATAACTAGGCATGCTTGAGGCACTTCCTGGCCTCTTGTACACCTTGGCCAAAGCTAGTTTACATCTATGGTGAGACCCCCCCACACACACACCTCATGAATCTTGCCTGCGCACGGCCCTTCTTGTGTTCTCAGATAGCCGTGGTTCATAAGTGGTTTCCTTTCTTTCCTACACCACACAAGGCCAGCTGAGATTACCTGTTCCCTCTCAAAAGAAAAGGTTTCAAAAGGCTCCTCTGTGTCTCCATAGAGGAATCATATCTAATTCATTGGTTCTTTGTCAGGCGAAATGGTTAAATCTGGGCACTTTCGCACTTTTCACACCTGCCATAGAGGGTTTTTATAAGGAAGTGAATAAGGTTCCGCTATGGAGACAACTCAAAGAAACCTTTTTTTCTGAGCCCGCACCCCACAGAAAGGGATGAGAGAATGGGGCACACCAGTCTCAACCGTTTTAGTCTCATATTCAGATCTTATTTCAATTACGTTTACAAAAAAAAGACTAAAATAATACCAGTGAGGTGAGATCATTTTTAATGGGGCGAGAAAATTGAACAAGTCTTGAATATGTAAAAGAATCAGAAATTCACAAACAGAACATAGTTTTTCCCACTTTTCCCCCTGAACATCCGATAGTTTGCTAATGTATAACGATCATGTAACAAATCCGTTAATTAGTTGTTAACAAATGCATCAATTAATAAAACGTTACAGTAATTTCATGCTTAATTCATGTATTTGTCCATCATTATAAACGGTGACTGCCTGGACCAGCACTGACAGATCCTCCCAATGAAAAGGCAAGGTAAAATGGTGCTGTGCTGCCACAGTGAGGCTGTGCGCATTGCTCTGAGTGTCTGCCCACCTCTCCCTCCCGCACAGAGCTGCAAGCCCTGGCTGAGCTCATCGGTCCTTACGGCCTGAAGTTCCTGAGCGAGAATCTGATGTGGCACATCACCTCTCAAGTCGGCGAGCTGAAGGTAGGAGTTCACTGCCTACCTGGTTTCGCAAAGTAGCACAATTCAGCTGGTTAAGTTCATGGGTGGAAGAAACACCTGGCAGGACTTTTACTTTCTGACCCCTGGACTTTACACCTCTGCAGCCCAATCTGGTTTTCACACTGTGACTGACTATTCCACCAAACATGTCACAACCAACCTCACTGAGGGAGTCTGGTGATTGCCCCAAGCAGATTACTGAAAACCTCCAAAGGTTTTCATGTGATCATATGTTTTGGTTTGTGCGTATTGCTGAAGATTCTCATCTGCAAGTGTTCTCAAAGTTTACTTGAGCTTTCAAATATACTATTGTGTCATGTCCATGCCCTTTTGTCATTTTGTTTTCCATGTACTCACTCCCCTTTCTAACATTTCCTGTTTTCTTTGCATTTTGTGTCGTATGTCCCTGTTCTCTTTCCGTAGTCCATTCTGTTCTGCCTCATTCTTTTCACCTGTGTCTCCCCCCTCCACTTCTTATATGTATTTCCTTTCTGTCTCTTGTCATTCATTTCACCTGTTTCTCTTTGTGTGCCTGCCTATTAGTTTTGTATTTAAGCCTGTTCTTTTTCAGTTACTCTGTACTGTCCTGTCCCCGGTTCTAGCCACTGCTTGCCTGTTTGCTTTACCTGTTTGGTATTCTGTTTTTGTTCTATTTTGGATTTCCTGTTTATGACCTCTGCCTGGCTTCTTTTTATTTTGATTCTGGATTACATTTTTTACTTTTGCCTGTTCAGACTACTTAGCCTTTTTTGGACTTTTGCCTGTTTACCCTGACTGCTTCGATGTCGAGTGCCGGCCCTATTTCGATTCTTTATTAAAGCCTGCCATTTTTCACCTTATTCTGAGTCTACTCTTGGTCCCTCTGTCCTGTTTCCTGACAATTTGGACCTGGTCTGATACATGTCTGTTTCAGAAACTTGTGATTGCGAACATGGACGTTCTGGTGCAGATGAGGTCTAACTTCGATAAGCCAGAAGTGATGGCCAATCTTAAGAAGAGACTTCCTGGTGTGGGAAAGTACATATATTCACAAAAGAATGATTCATGTCCTTGTTTTGTGTAAAATTACATTTCTGTTTCAGTTCCTCCTGATATACATATTTAAAGAGTGAAGGTCCTTAAGTGTTCTATTTCCTCCTCATACACACATGTAATTAAAGAGTGATGTGATCATCATGTCCTAGTTAATGTCAAACAGCACACTTTCTCTGTTACTTCCAGTTTTACAGATTTAAAGAGTGATTCCTCATTGGCTAGTAAGTGAAAAGGCACATCGCAGTCCTGCTTTATTCATTGGCCTGTTGGTGTGAGACTGTGCAATTTCTTGCCTTCCAGCCTCTGAAAGTATCCTGAAGAGAATGACCATCATTGGCGTGATTCTGTCCTTCAGAGCCATGACACAGGACATGCTGGGAGATGTAAGTATGACTCACCCATGCTAAGATCACCTATGACCCGCCCACGCTAAGATCATGTATGACCCGCCCACACTAAGATCCCGTACGACCCACCCACGCTAAGATCACATATGACCCACCCACGCTAATATCACGTATGGCCTGGCCACACTAAGATCACATATGACCCACCCACGCTAAGATCCCGTATGACCCACCCACACTAAGATCCCGTATGACCCACCCACGCTAAGATCACATATGGCCTGGCCACACTAAGATCACATATGACCCACCCACGCTAAGATCCCGTATGACCCACCCACGCTAAGATCCCGTATGACCCGCCCACGCTAAGATCCCGTATGACCCACCCACACTAAGATCACATATGGCCTGGCCACACTAAGATCACATATGACCCACCCACGCTAAGATCCCGTATGACCCACCCACGCTAAGATCCCGTATGACCCGCCCACGCTAAGATCCCGTATGACCCACCCACACTAAGATCACATATGGCCTGGCCACACTAAGATCACATATGACCCGCCCACGCTAAGATCCCGTATGACCCGCCCACACTAAGATCCCGTATGACCCACCCACGCTAAGATCCCGTATGACCCACCCACACTAAGATCACATATGACATTCACGTTGGTGGAGGAAGGTGTGCCAGAGACTGGATAAACATTTGCACCTGGATATCCAAACTCAAAGTGAATAAATCAGGGTAAAAAAACAACAACTAGTTAAAGTCTGGAAATATCGCATCAAAATGTGGACAAGCCCATGAGCATCTCTTTGAAGCCTTTGGGTGTTTGTCCAATAAATTGTCACTTGTGCAACACAGCCAAATCTCATTTTACTACAGCAGTAGGTGTTCAATTCAAACCAGATTCCTCTTGGTTATAGCACTGTAGCACTAGTCTCTCAGAGTAAAAGTCTTGTTGTTGTTTATGCTTTCTCTACAGATCATGCACAAACACTGCCCGTATCTCCTGGGGCCCATAGAAAGCCTACGGGACCTCGTGTCTCCAGAAACTGACATCAAGGTAAAGGCCTTTTTTAAACCAAACACATTGACATAATAGATAACAATGAAGCAAGTACTTACAGTATTTTGGACAATGACCATTTTTTTGCATCAATTTTTCTAAAGTAATTATTCAATGCTTCTACTTTTATGCTTTGTTTTTCTTTTCTTTTTTTTATCCATTGATATTCTCAATGAATTGCAATGTAAACCCCAGAAAAAGCTGACTCAGAAACGCTTACAGTTCGACAAATGAAAGGTAATTACGTTAGACTGTAAAACTGCAGACATACATGTGTTGAAGATGCAGCCCCACGTACAGGTTGCATCCACATGAGACACAGAATGCTGATGCTTTGCGTTTGTGGCTGCTGATCACAAAGTCCCCACGTCTTTATTCACCACACCACAAGAAATGAGACAGAGGAAAAAATAAAAAGGTCTGACGAAGCAGAGCAATTACCCTCTGATGGCGTCAGCGGAAGCTTGCGTGCGATACAATCTTATCTGTAGCCTGCCAGTAAAACCACACGCTTGTGAGAGAGGCCCAGCCGCCCTGACAGAGATGTGAGAGTTCTGCACGGTGCGTTTTCAGTGTCCTGCCCCTTACAGGTTACGCTCAGCGTCTTTGAGCTGGCCACTGCAGCCGGACTGTCCTGCGATATCGACCCCGCCCTCGTCAGCGCTCTGGCTAGCATGCGAACAGGTACGGGCCCTGAATATACGCACACCCCCGTATAAATGAAACAAATAACAGGGTCCTGTGTTTCAGCCAAAATCCCTTTGTCCCTATAGCCTTTTTGACCATTTGCCCTGTAGTATGGACACACAAACCAAGCAAATGCTTACTTCTTCTTGGGGACATGATAGGGATGGTGTGTTGTACGTCACTCTGGATAAGAGTGTCTACCAAGTGATTGTAATGCAACGTAATGTAATTTCCTTCACCAAGCAAAGTCATAGAGACTCTGACACTGATGAAAAATAACTGCTTTATTCGATTAGACATGACATTACAGGCATGTTCTCATCCAGAGCGATGTATACATTTTTATGTACGAGCTATTTATACAGCTGCATATAGACTGAAGTAAATCAGGTCACGTTATTCAAGGGTACAAGGGCATTTAGGCCGCAAGCCCAGTTTACTATTCAATTTAGTACACCGCAGCCTCTGACTGAAGCATCCAGTTAATCTGATGAACACTACTGCAGTAAACAACTTGTAAACAACTAAATGGATAGCTCTTTTGAGGCATCCTTTGGGTTATTAGAGAATGAATGTGGCTGATTGCACCCTCCTCCCTCTATACCCTGCACCCCCTGTACCTCCTGCAGACAGCTCCTCGGTAGAAGAGGAGTACAAGCTGACCTGCTTGCTCCTGGTTTACATTGCTGTGTCCCTGCCTGTTCTGTCCCTGGACCCTAACTCGTGCTACAGTCGTGAGAACGGAGGTAAGACCTGGCCCCCTGCTAGCACATTACCACAGCCCTTTCAACACCACAGCCCTCGCAACAACAACACCACCTCTGTGTCCACTGACTTCAGTCCCACAGCCCTACACAGGACACATTCATATTATAACAAACATGTTTTCGCTTAAAAAAAAACAACTTTATTTAGTGTACAGACATCTCGCGCTGACGTACATCCATGGAGTTAGTGTTGGCTTATAGCCTGTTGACCTCGGCTATTTGGCTCCAAGCCTGAATTTAAAAAAAGTCAAGATCAACAAATACCCAGAAAACCAGAGAGTGGCATTTTCCACAGACTGCTCTCATTCCCAGAGTGCACCTCTCTGCACATCTGCAGAAACGAGCACGGCCTCATTCTCACACAGATTCAGCTGGTCCCAGTCGACAGGGATGTGTTTTGTTTCCAGTGTGGCTCTGGTCTATGCACGCTGGGACCTCATTTAGTTCCTCTCACCTCCCGTTTCCCTCAGGACACCAGAACAACATCCACTGCCTGGCCACTGCCATCAACCAGCTCTCTGCAGCCATGCTCACAGTCCAGAAGAAGAACGTCGAGCAGCACCTCAAAGAGTTCCTCTTGGTCTGTCTGCTTCTTTAAACGGTCATTCGGCACAATGTTCATTACAAAGAGACACAGCAGGAAAAGGTGGCTCAAGTGTCCCACAGCTTTAGAAATGCAACTTCCACATCTAACCAGGCAATAAAACATGAGTATGAATTATTTGACTGATAGGCTGTGTTATCTATAATTAGTTATCTAGCTTGCTAGGAAATATTGTAGTGGTCAGCTTTGAGTCACATGATTGCATAGTAAATCTTTCTATTAAATTAAACTGAGATACCATCTTCCATCTCACGAGAAGGAATGCTATCTGACTAAGAGACTACAGTTCATTCAAATTTGTAGGTTTTAGCCTACAAATGAGACATTATCAGCCAACCTTCTAGAAAAAGATCTAGCCAAGGGATACTATTACCAAATGGTGGCAAGCTAGCTTGCCAGACAAGATTAAAGGTAGTTGGTTTAAACTGTCCCTGCTAACTTCACACTGCTAAGACGAATATGGTCTGTTCCTGGTCTGGCCTCTAGGTGGCGTCCTCCACTCTGCTGCAGCTGGGCCAGAACGTGGAGGCAGTAGACAGCAAAAACAGGGACTCCATCTACATTCTGCTCCACATGGTGACCATTTCCCTCCACTCCATCTCAGCTAACAACTAACATCAGTCACACACTCAGCACTATTTCAGATAACTAACATCACTCACTCTCTCTGTGCTATTTCAGATAACTAACATCACTTACACTCTGCATTATTTCAGATAACTAACATCACTCACTCACTCAGCACTATTTCAGATAACTAACATCACTCACTCACTCAGCACTATTTCAGAAAACAAATATCACTCACCCTCTCAGCATTATTTCAGATAACTAACATCACTCACTCTCTCAGCACTATTTAAGATTCCAAACATCACTCACTCTCTCAGCACTATTTCAGATAACTAACATCACTTACACAATGCCTTATTTAAGATAATTAACATCACTCACTCTCTCAGCACTATTTCAGATAACTAACATCACTTACACTGCGCTATTTCAGATAACGGTCATCACTCACTCAGCACTATTTCAGATAACTAACATCACTTACACTCTGTGCTATTTCAGATAATTAACATCACTCACTCACTCAGCACTATTTCAGATAACTAACATCACTTACACTCTGTGCTATTTCAGATAATTAACATCACTCACTCTCTCAGCACTATTTCAGATAACTAACATCACTCACTCTCTCAGCACTACTTCAGATAACTAACATCACTCACTCTCTCAGCACTATTTCAGATAACTAACATCACTCACTCTCTCAGCACTATTTCAGATAACAAACATCACTCACTCTCGCAGCACTAATTCAGATAGCTAACATCACTCACTCTCTCAGCACTATTTCAGATAACTAACATCACTTACACTGCACTATTTCAGATAACTAACATCACTTACACTCAGCACTATTTCAGATAATAAACATCACTCACTTACTCAGCACTATTTCAGATAACTAACATCACTCACTCTCTCAGTGCTATTTCAGATAACTAACATCACTCACTCACTCAGCACTATTTCAGTAAACTAACATCACTTACACTCAGCACTATTTCAGATAATAAACATCACTCACTCCCTCAGCACTATTTCAGATAACTAACATCACTCACTCACTCAGCACTATTTCAGATAACTAACATCACTCACTCTCTCAGCA
Source organism: Conger conger (assembly GCF_963514075.1). Lineage (NCBI taxonomy): Eukaryota > Metazoa > Chordata > Actinopteri > Anguilliformes > Congridae > Conger > Conger conger. Next base: position 45,081,752 of record NC_083773.1, on the reverse strand, counting down.
CTATTTCAGATAACTAACATCACTCACTCTCTCAGGGCTATTTCAGATAACTAACATCACTTACACTCTGCATTATTTCAGATAACTAACATCACTCAAACTCTCAGCACTATTTCAGACAACTAACATCACTCACTCTCTCAGCACTATTTCAGATCGCTAACATCACTCACTCTCTCAGCACTATTTCAGATAACTAACATCACTTACACTGCACTATTTCAGATAACTGTCATCACTCACTCTCTCAGTGCTATTTCAGATAACTAACATCACTTACACTCTGCATTATTTCAGATAACTAACATCACTTACACTCTGCGCTATTTCAGATAACTGTCATCACTCACTCTCTCAGTGCTATTTCAGATAACTAACATCACTTACACTCTGCATTATTTCAGATAACTAATATCACTCACTCAGCACTATTTCAGATAACTAACATCACTTACGCTCTGTGCTATTTCAGATAAGTAACATCACTCACTCTCAGCACTATTTCAGATAGCATCAGTCACTCTCTCAGCACTATTTCAGAAAACTAACATCACTCACTCTCTTAGTGCTATTTCAGATAAATAACATCACTCACTCTCTCAGTCCTATTTCAGATAACTAATATAACTTACACTCTGTGCTATTTCAGATAACTAACATCACTCACTCTCTCAGCACTAATTCAGATAACTAACATCACTCACTCTCTCAGCACTATTTCAGATAACTAACATCACTCACTCTCTCAGTGCTATTTCAGATAAATAACATCACTCACACACTCAGCACTATCTCAGATAACAAACATCACTTACACTCTGCACTATCTCAGATAACTAACATCACTCACTCTCTCAGCACTAATTCAGATAACTAACATCACTCACTCTCTCAGTGCTATTTCAGATAACTAACATCACTTACACTGCATTATTTCAGATAACTAACATCACTCAAACTCTCAGCACTATTTCAGATAACTAACATCACTTACACTGCATTATTTCAGATAACTAACATCACTCAAACTCTCAGCACTATTTCAGATAACTAACATCACTTACACTCTGTGCTATTTCAGATAAGTAACATCACTCACTCTCAGCACTATTTCAGATAACTAACATCAATCACTCTCTCAGCACTATTTCAGATAACATCAGTCACTCTCTCAGCACTATTTCATATAACTAACATCACTCACGCTCTCAGCACTATCTCAGATAACTAACATCACTCACTCTCTCAGTGCTATTTCAGATAACTGTCATCACTCACTCAGCACTATTTCAGATAATTAACATCACTCACTCTCTCAGCACTATTTCAAATAACTAATATCACTTCCACTCTGCGTTATTTCAGATAACTAACATCACTTACACTCAGCACTATTTCAGATAATAAACATCACTCACTCACTCAGCACTATTTCAGATAACTAACATAACTCACTCTCTCAGAACTATTTCAGATAACTAACATCACTCACTCTCTCATTGCTATTTCAGATAACTAACATCACTCACTCACTCAGCGCTATTTCAGCTAACTAACATCACTCACACACTCTGCGCTATTTCAGATAACTGTCATCACTCACTCTCTCAGTGCTATTTCAGATAATTAACATCACTTACAATCTGCATTATTTCAGATAACTAATATCACTCACTCAGCACTATTTCAGATAACTAACATCACTTACACTCTGTGCTATTTCAGATAAGTAACATCACCCATTCTCTCAGCACTATTTCAGATAACTAACATCAATCACTCTCTCAGCACTATTTCAGAAAACTAACATCACTCACTCTCTTAGTGCTATTTCAGATAAATAACATCACTCACTCTCTCAGTCCTATTTCAGATAACTAATATAACTTACACTCTGTGCTATTTCAGATAACTAACATCACTCACTCTCTCAGCACTAATTCAGATAACTAACATCACTCACTCTCTCAGCACTATTTCAGATAACTAACATCACTCACTCTCTCAGTGCTATTTCAGATAAATAACATCACTCACACACTCAGCACTATCTCAGATAACTAACATCACTTACACTCTGCACTATCTCAGATAACTAACATCACTCACTCACTCAGCACTATTTCAGACAACTAACATCACTCACTCTCTCAGCACTAATTCAGATAACTAACATCAATCACTCTCTCAGCACTATTTCAGATAGCATCACTCACTCTCTCAGTGCTATTTCAGATAACTAACATCACTTACACTGCATTATTTCAGATAACTAACATCACTCAAACTCTCAGCACTATTTCAGATAACTAACATCACTTACACTCTGTGCTATTTCAGATAAGTAACATCACTCACTCTCTCAGCACTATTTCAGATAACTAACATCAATCACTCTCTCAGCACTATTTCAGATAACATCAGTCACTCTCTCAGCACTATTTCATATAACTAACATCAATCACTCTCTCAGCACTATCTCAGATAACTAACATCACTCACTCTCTCAGTGCTATTTCAGATTACTAACATCACTCACTCTCTCAACACTATTTCAAATAACTAATATCACTTACACTCTGCGCTATTTCAGATAACTGTCATCACTCACTCAGCACTATTTCAGATAATTAACATCACTCACTCTCTCAGCACTATTTCAGATTACTAACGTCACTCACTCTCTCAACACTATTTCAAATAACTAATATCACTTCCACTCTGCGTTATTTCAGATAACTAACATCACTTACACTCAGCACTATTTCAGATAATAAACATCACTCACTCACTCAGCACTATTTCAGATAACTAACATAACTCACTCTCTCAGAACTATTTCAGATAACTAACATCACTCACTCTCTCATTGCTATTTCAGATAACTAACATCACTCACTCACTCAGCGCTATTTCAGCTAACTAACATCACTCACACACTCTGCGCTATTTCAGATAACTGTCATCACTCACTCTCTCAGTGCTATTTCAGATAACTAACATCACTTACAATCTGCATTATTTCAGATAACTAATATCACTCACTCAGCACTATTTCAGATAACTAACATCACTTACACTCTGTGCTATTTCAGATAAGTAACATCACCCATTCTCTCAGCACTATTTCAGATAACTAACATCAATCACTCTCTCAGCACTATTTCAGATAACATCAGTCACTCTCTCAGCACTATTTCAGATAACATCAGTCACTCTCTTAGTGCTATTTCAGATAAATAACATCACGCACACACTCAGCACTATCTCAGATAACTAACATTACTTACACTCTGCACTATCTCAGATAACTAACATCACTTACGCTCTGCACTATTTTAGATAACTAACATCACTCACTCTCTCAGCACTAATTCAGATAACTAACATCACTCTCTCTCTCAGTGCTATTTCAGATAACTAATATCACTTACACTCTGCGCTATTTCAGACAACTAACATCACTCACTCTCAGCACTAATTCAGATAACTAACATCACTCACTCTGTCAGTCCTATTTCAGATAACTAATATCACTTACACTCTGCGCTATTTCAGACAACTAACATCACTCACTCCCTCAGCACTATTTCAGATAACTAACATCACTTACACTCAGCACTATTTCAGATAATAAACATCACTCACTCACTCAGCACTATTTCAGATAACTAACATCACTCACTCTCTCAGGACAATTTCAGATAACTAACATCACTCACTCACTCAGCACTATTTCAGCTAACTAACATCACTTACTCTCAGTGCTATTTCAGATAACGAACATCACTCACTCTCTCAGAACTTTTTCAGCTAACTAACATCACTTAGACTCTGCGCTATTTCAGATAACTGTCATCACTCACTCACTCAACTCGATTTCAGATAACTAACATCACTCACTCTCTCAGCACTATTTCAGATAACAAACATCACTTACACTCTGTGCTATTTCAGATAAGTAACATCACCCATTCTCTCAGCACTATTTCAGATAACTAACATCAATCACTCTCTCAGCACTATTTCAGATAACATCAGTCACTCTCTCAGCACTATTTCAGATAACATCAGTCACTCTCTCAGCACTATTTCAGATAACATCAGTCACTCTCTTAGTGCTATTTCAGATAAATAACATCACGCACACACTCAGCACTATCTCAGATAACTAACATCACTTACGCTCTGCACTATTTTAGATAACTAACATCACTTACACTCAGCACTATTTCAGATAATAAACATCACTCACTCACTCACTCAGCACTATTTCAGATAACTAACATCACTTAGACTCTGCGCTATTTCAGATAACTGTCATCACTCACTCACTCAACTCGATTTCAGATAACTAACATCACTCACTCTCTCAGCACTATTTCAGATAACAAACATCACTCACTCTCTCAGTGCTATTTCAGATAACTAACATCACTCACTCACTCAGCATTATTTCAGATAACAAACATCACTCACTCTCTCAGCACTATTCCAGATAACTAACATCACTCATTCAGCACTATTTCAGCTAACTAACATCACTTACACTCTGCGCTATTTCAGATAACTGTCATCACTCACTCACTCAACTCTATTTCAGATAACTAACATCACTCACTCACTCAGCACTATTTCAGATAACTAACATCACTAACTCTCTCAGCACTATTTCAGATTCCTAACATCACTCACTCTCTCAGCACTATTTCAGATAACTAACATCACTTACACTGCATTATTTCAGATAACTAACATCACTCAAACTCTCAGCACTATTTCAGATAACTAACATCACTTACACTCTGTGCTATTTCAGATAAGTAACATCACTCACTCTCTCAGCACTATTTCAGATAACTAACATCAATCACTCTCTCAGCACTATTTCAGATAACATCAGTCACTCTCTCAGCACTATTTCATATAACTAACATCACTCACTCTCTCAGCACTATCTCAGATAACTAACATCACTCACTCTCTCAGTGCTATTTCAGATAACTAATATCACTTACACTCTGCGCTTTTTCAGATAACTAACATCACTCACTCTCTCAGCACTAATTCAGATAACTAACATCACTCTCTCTCTCAGTGCTATTTCAGATAACTAATATCACTTACACTCTGCGCTATTTCAGACAACTAACATCACTCACTCTCAGCACTAATTCAGATAACTAACATCACTCACTCTGTCAGTCCTATTTCAGATAACTAATATCACTTACACTCTGCGCTATTTCAGACAACTAACATCACTCACTCTCTCAGCACTATTTCAGATAACTAACATCACTTACACTCAGCACTATTTCAGATAATAAACATCACTCACTCACTCAGCACTATTTCAGATAACTAACATCACTCACTCTCTCAGGACAATTTCAGATAACTAACATCACTCACTCACTCAGCACTATTTCAGCTAACTAACATCACTTACTCTCAGTGCTATTTCAGATAACGAACATCACTCACTCTCTCAGCACTTTTTCAGCTAACTAACATCACTTAGACTCTGCGCTATTTCAGATAACTGTCATCACTCACTCACTCAACTCGATTTCAGATAACTAACATCACTCACTCTCTCAGCACTATTTCAGATAACTAACATCACTCACTCTCTCAGTGCTATTTCAGATAACTAACATCACTCACTCACTCAGCATTATTTCAGATAACAAACATCACTCACTCTCTCAGCACTATTCCAGATAACTAACATCACTCATTCAGCACTATTTCAGCTAACTAACATCACTTACACTCTGCGCTATTTCAGATAACTGTCATCACTCACTCACTCAACTCTATTTCAGATAACTAACATCACTCACTCAATCAGCACTATTTCAGATAACTAACATCACTAACTCTCTCAGCACTATTTCAGATTCCTAACATCACTCACTCTCTCAGCACTATTTCAGATAACTAACATCACTTACACTGCATTATTTCAGATAACTAACATCACTCACTCTCTCAGCACTATTTCAGATAACTAACATCAATCACTCTCTCAGCACTATTTCAGATAACATCAGTCACTCTCTCAGCACTATTTCATATAACTAACATCAATCACTCTCTCAGCACTATTCCAGATAACTAACATCACTTACACTCTGTGCTATTTCAGATAAGTAACATCACCCATTCTTTCAGCACTATTTCAGATAACTAACATCAATCACTCTCTCAGCACTATTTCAGATAACATCAGTCACTCTCTCAGCACTATTTCAGATAACATCAGTCACTCTCTTAGTGCTATTTCAGATAAATAACATCACGCACACACTCAGCACTATCTCAGATAACTAACATTACTTACACTCTGCACTATCTCAGATAACTAACATCACTTACGCTCTGCACTATTTTAGATAACTAACATCACTCACTCTCTCAGCACTAATTCAGATAACTAACATCACTCTCTCTCTCAGTGCTATTTCAGATAACTAATATCACTTACACTCTGCGCTATTTCAGACAACTAACATCACTCACTCTCAGCACTAATTCAGATAACTAACATCACTCACTCTGTCAGTCCTATTTCAGATAACTAATATCACTTACACTCTGCGCTATTTCAGACAACTAACATCACTCACTCTCTCAGCACTATTTCAGATAACTAACATCACTTACACTCAGCACTATTTCAGATAATAAACATCACTCACTCACTCAGCACTATTTCAGATAACTAACATCACTCACTCTCTCAGGACAATTTCAGATAACTAACATCACTCACTCACTCAGCACTATTTCAGCTAACTAACATCACTTACTCTCAGTGCTATTTCAGATAACGAACATCACTCACTCTCTCAGCACTTTTTCAGCTAACTAACATCACTTAGACTCTGCGCTATTTCAGATAACTGTCATCACTCACTCACTCAACTCGATTTCAGATAACTAACATCACTCACTCTCTCAGCACTATTTCAGATAACTAACATCACTCACTCTCTCAGTGCTATTTCAGATAACTAACATCACTCACTCACTCAGCATTATTTCAGATAACAAACATCACTCACTCTCTCAGCACTATTCCAGATAACTAACATCACTCATTCAGCACTATTTCAGCTAACTAACATCACTTACACTCTGCGCTATTTCAGATAACTGTCATCACTCACTCACTCAACTCTATTTCAGATAACTAACATCACTCACTCAATCAGCACTATTTCAGATAACTAACATCACTAACTCTCTCAGCACTATTTCAGATTCCTAACATCACTCACTCTCTCAGCACTATTTCAGATAACTAACATCACTTACACTGCATTATTTCAGATAACTAACATCACTCAAACTCTCAGCACTATTTCAGATAACTAACATCACTTACACTCTGTGCTATTTCAGATAAGTAACATCACTCACTCTCTCAGCACTATTTCAGATAACTAACATCAATCACTCTCTCAGCACTATTTCAGATAACATCAGTCACTCTCTCAGCACTATTTCATATAACTAACATCACTCACTCTCTCAGCACTATCTCAGATAACTAAAATCACTCACTCTCTCAGTGCTATTTCAGATAACTAATATCACTTACACTTTGCGCTATTTCAGATAACTGTCACCACTCACTCAGCACTATTTCAGATAATTAACATCACTCACTCTCTCAGCACTATTTCAGATTACTAACATCACTCACTCTCTCAGCACTATTTCAGATTACTAACATCACTTCCACTCTGCGTTATTTCAGATAACTAACATCACTCACTCTCTCAGCACTATTTCAGATAACTAACATCACTTACACTCTCAGCACTATTTCAGATAACTAACATCACTCACTCAATACTGAATTAATAAAATCTGCTCTGTGCCTGTTCTATGTCCTAGATAGTGGAGGAGTCACCGTTTCTGAGCCAGGACATGCTGGAGAGTTGTTTCCCATACGCCCTGCTACGCAATGCCTACAGAGATGTGTACAAGGCCTCCATTATCACACTGGGCTAACCCACTTCATTATCACCATGAGCTAACCTACACCATTATCACACTGGGCTAACCATTCCATTATCACAATTCCTCCCTTTTACTAATCAATGCTTAAGGATCTCACACAAATCACAGAAAATCATCAATCAATCATATATCTGAAATATCTTTACAAATTTCGTGAAAAATGTTCTGCACTCATTATATTGTAGCTTTATTGTAGCTTTAAGCTTTAATGTACTGTTATTGTTTTCGGGTACAGTGCCTTCTAATAAAAATGTATTTCTAACATCCCCATACAGCAGTGAATGTTTATTTATTTATTATGAATTCCTTCTCAAAAAGGAAACAGCAAAAAATCCAAGAAACAAACACAGATTGTCCTGTAGCAGGAGAGGTGAGGGGCGTCACTGAGCTGTATGACATGGACAGACATAACCCTGTATGATATGGACAGACATAACCCTGTATGATATGGACAGACATAACCCTGTACGATATGGACAGACATAATCCTGTACAATATGGACAGACATAACCCTGTACGATATGGACAGACATAATCCTGTACGATATGGACAGCCATAACCCTGTATGATATGGACAGACATAATCCTGTTTGATATGGACAGACATAACCCTGTATGATATGGACAGACATAACCCTGTGTGATATGGACAGACATAATCCTGTATGATATGGACAGTTGACAGTTGAAATTGTACTTACCTCTAGGGTCTTTCAGCGAACTTATCCCTGGTTATGGGTATGCACTTTGTTGTACGTCGCTCTGGATAAGAGCGTCTGCCAAATGCCAATAATGTAATGTAATGTATGGACAGACATAACCCTGTATGATATGGACAGACATAACCACTTGCTTCTAATGCCAAAGTCCTAGCCACCAATAAGGCATCCAGTGCACCACACCTCTCAATTTCCTGTTGAATATAGTGGAGAAGTTCCTGCCTTTTTCTCCCAAACAAAGGGGTGTACAATCATATTTAACATGCAGTTACGCCCACAATATATATAACAATAAGAAGCCATGTGTGATTTTACTTGACACGATAAAGTCATAAAGTAGTGTTATTCATTGGGGAGGTATATACCACAGTCATAAAGTAGTGTTATTCATTGGGGAGGTATATACCACAGTCATAAAGTAGTGTTATTCATTGGGGAGGTATATACCACAGTCATAAAGTAGTGTTATTCATTGAGGAGGTATATACCACAGTCATAAAGTAGTGTTATTCATTGGGGAGGTATATACCACAGTCATAAAGTAGTGTTATTCATTGAGGAGGTATATACCACAGTCATAAAGTAGTGTTATTCATTGGGGAGGTATATACTGAAAAGGGGGAGGGGCATACAGGGGCGGGCCAGGGGGCATAATTGGGATGGGGGGGGGTGGGGGGGGGGGGGGTGGGGGGGCACAATGTGGATGGTAGGGGTTCATTGACTCATGAACCTAAATCTAACCCTTTGAAGGAGATCCAAAAATCTACTCAAAATATAATTATTTGCTTTATCCTGCTGTGCCCTCAGAATAACTGCCGGTACTTTGTGTGTCAACAGCAAACAACTCATGTCAAAAGGACAATTTGAAGTGTTAGGACATAACTTGTAAAGTGAATGGTGGTGCTCTCTGATTTGCCGAATATTGTTTAATGACAACAAATCTACTGTTCTATCTATATTTCTGAAGTAATATTGACTATATTTAAGCTGAAGGCCAGGAGTCTTGTTTTAGTTTCATGTGAACTGCAGCTTGGGCTAAAAGTAGTGACTCCATTCTCTGCAATGGGGGGGAGAGGTTATACCCAGGTGACATTTGGGGGCGGGGCTCTGCACATTCACTTTGCTGAGGGCTAAAGTATTATGTGTGGCAGATTAGAAATGAGTCACATAATTATTATATCAAGGTGAGGACCAACATACAGAATGATTTTCCCCACAGTCCCAACCTGTTTTACAGAAAGTGTCTGAATAACCTGTAGCCATCAGCAGCCACTCCCCTGTCTAACCACACCGTCTCGTGAGATGCTGTGGATTTTCCGTTCAAGACTGCAGAAGACCAAATGTTCTGGTTGGTTAAATCAGAGTGAACCTGAATCCTGCACAAATGTTGCCCTACACCTGTGTGCAGTACCAGATATTGTACATTCCTGTTTTTCTCCACACGTCACGTGTCCTTCTCATGACCCTCATACAGTCACAATCTTCCTCATATGATATTTGAGAATTTAAAAGACACAACAAGATTTAAATTCAATACTAATCTATTTGATATGTCACTTTTAAAAGAGTTCCTGTTGCACATGCAGTAGGCTAAAATGCCAACTCAGTGTACAGTCAACATGCACTGACCACAGACATGGAAAACAAAGACCAAGCCTTTTCACCATTCACTGTTTTCAGTGACCAGAATTCAAGTGCAGCTTCATGTCCTAAAGGGAAACAGAACAGAACGAGGGTGCACTTAACCCTTCAAGATGTGTGGTCACAGACATGCGATTAGAGTGTTCTAAAATGAACATTCTAATGCTGATGTAGCCATCACTAATGGTAACCTAAAGCAGCACAGTTCTAGAACAGTGACTTTAGAATGCTGAAATAACATTCCAAGCAGTCGGCTGTCCAGGGTTAAGAGGAAGAACCAGACCTTGCTTATTAGCAGAGACAGTTTGGTTCTGTGTGAGCCCAGCCGGAGGGAAGCGCTGGGTGTGAATGTGAGTTTTCTCCCTCATTCTGCCATCGGCAGTGCTCTCATCCTCCCAGGGGCCCGGAGGTGCTGGTGAGGGCCCTAGGGCCTGCCGGGAGAGGAAGCAGCCTGCTTTCCTGAGCGTTGGATGGGATTAAAACAGCATCTCTGCCCCCTCCCCCCGGGGCCGGAGCTCCACAGCCGTGACGCAGGAGGGGGGCAGGGGCCACGGGGGACCCCCGGCCGCGCAGGCGCACAAGGTCGCGACCCGATTCCCGCGACTGTCTCTCCGCCTCGTCCTGAGAACGCTGTGCTCCCGTATCTGCAGCTCTGCCCCGGTGTCTATTCTCACCTGCATGTGGTTCCTGTATCTGCAGCTCTGCCCCGGTGTCCATTCTCACCTGCATGCGGTCCAGCGGAGTGAACACAGAGCGGCTCTGCACACTCACAGTATGGACCAGGATGCAACCCCCTGTGGTTAACATAACCACGATACTGTGACAGACAGACCTGAAGAAGAAGCACAACAGACAACCGCACAGCGCTTTGAGCATTTCTGTGACCCATTTCCTGAGTATTTATTTGCGTATGAAGTCTGTATGGGGAAGGCTGTCCATAGAGAATGAATTCACACGGAAACTAGACTAAAGGGGCAACATCAGCATTATTTAAACTAACAATAAAACCTTGCATTTGTAAAGTAGCTCAGATATCTGGGACAAAACATTTCTTTCCCAAACACTTCCCCTGAATATGTTTCCCAAGATGCACCAGTAAAAACCAACCTGAACACAGTTAATCTTCCAATACAGCACGTGTATTTTTTTTTCCGGAAGGTTTGAGTGATGATGCGGCGGGCGGTGTAATTGCGCGGTGGCGTTCGTCAGACAGCCGAGCGTCCGCTGTGGCTCGTCCCTCCAGGGGAGGCGGTGACGGCGGTGAGCTGCCACTCGGGCCGAACGCGGCTCTATTTCAGGCAGTGGAGAGGACGGGCGCGGCAGCAGCACCGCCGGAGCCCAGCGTCCCGCAGCATGGCCTCCCGAACGCGCCCGCTGACGCCCTGGCCCCGGGAGCGCGCCGGAGTGAAGGCGGCAACCCCCTGCAGAGCGCCGAGCCAAAGCCCGGACACCGGCCCCGAGACGCGGAGGACCACGACCATACTGTAAGAGCCCGTCTTTTACCCACACCCAGGCTGAGGGCAAAGCCGCATTTTGTCCTATGACTGCCAATTAAAAGCAGGAGTTACATTGTCTTCTCCACCAACGCAGTGTGGCAAGATCGACAATCAGAAAACCAGTAAACTGAGATTGTGGTGAATAACTTAATACAAATAAAAAGAGATGTAATGCTTGCTTGTTAATTGTGAGGACAATGCTGATTGTCAAGTGGGCTGAGTGATTTCAGCTGCCACTGCATTCGGTTTTGGAGCTGCAGAAAACCATTTCTGAAAATAAAACGTATCATATGGAATGGCAGTCTCATTAGGATGAAACCAGGGATCAAACGGAAATGTGGATGGCCACAGCATTTTCTGTTTCTCATTGTGATTGAGCACTTAAATTCTTAATTAATTACTGCCTCGAGTGCACAAGTTGTTTTCAAGGTCTAAATGTGCTGGTAATTGGAAGGAAAACAAAAACCTGCAGACAGTGCAGCCCCCTGGAGCCTGAGGTTCCTGAACTACGACCCCAACCTACATGATTCCTGCATGCTCATTGGTACAGTGGTGCTGTTAATGGAAACATTAAGACCGCTCCATTACTCCCTTGATCCCCTTCAGACAGGCTTTTCCTCTTGGTTTCCTTGGATGTCCTTTTGGATTATAGGCATAGCTGTGTGGTTCTCATGGTTCTGTGTCTAGTGGTGCATCATGCTGTTACTGTTAGGTTAATATGTTACCGTTGTCGTTATTCTTTATGAATGGGTCTTCTTGGTGATGCTGATTTTTTGTCTTCTTGAGAGGAACAGTAATGTACTCCATATAGTGAGATGTGATTATATGTAGTTTATTCTAATGTCTCAATTTAATTTACACCACGTGAGAACCTTGCATGCAGTGTACACTGTATGAATGTGTCCATGATGGTGGAATGACCATCCTGTGGATTTCAGAATAGAGTCTCTGACCACATTCAAACGCAGACTGAAGACTCATCTCTTCAGGCTGCACCTTTCCCCCCACCTCACCACCTCGATCAGCCTTGTATAATCACATAGAGTTATATATAGATATTGTTGTGTTGTGTTGTATTGTATTAGATATTGTATTGTTGTACCCAGGGTATTCTAGCTGCCAACCGTGGTATGCTAGTTAGTAAGTTGATGTATTCTTCAAGGGTTCCAATTGTATCTTTATGGTCATGCTAGGACCGTACTCTCCTCTAGGGTCCTGTTCACACTTGTTACTGTGTTTGTACTGCACTTTTGTACATCGCTCTGGATAATATGTTATTTAAGCGATATGGATCGAGAACCCGTGGTATATATTGGCACACAGGTAGTAGTACACCCCCTAGCTGTGCCAATATCCACAACATACCACAGGATCGAGTACCATAATGCTTTTATGCAACGGTTACCACATTTATCTTGAAAATTTATCTTGAAAATTCAAACAAACTTTAAATAAATGTATGTTTAATGGAACTATGTTTTATGGTAAATGTATTCTTCCGCTGAAGAGTAGTTTATTGGTTGCTCAGCAATGGTATTGCTAACGTTAGCTAGCAATAATGTATCCCCAATGCACTAATGTTAGCTAGCAATAATGTGTCCCCACTACACTAATGTTAGCTAGCAATAATGTGTCCCCACTACACTAATGTTAGCTAGCAATAATGTGTCCCCACTGCACTAATGTTAGCTAGCAATAATGTGTCCCCACTGCACTAATGTTAGCTAGCAATAATGTGTCCCCACTACACTAATGTTAGCTAGCAATAATGTATCCCCACTACACTAATGTTAGCTAGCAATAATGTATCCCCACTACACTAATGTTAGCTAGCAATAATGTATCCCCACTACACTAATGTTAGCTAGCAATAATGTGTCCCCACTGCACTAATGTTAGCTAGCAATAATGTGTCCCCACTGCACTAATGTTAGCTAGCAATAATGTATCCCCACTACACTAATGTTAGCTAGCAATAATGTATCCCCACTACACTAATGTTAGCTAGCAATAATGTATCCCCACTACACTAATGTTAGCTAGCAATAATGTGTCCCCACTACACTAATGTTAGCTAGCAATAATGTGTCCCCACTACACTAATGTTAGCTAGCAATAATGTATCCCCACTACACTAATGTTAGCTAGCAATAATGTGTCCCCACTACACTAATGTTAGCTAGCAATAATGTATCCCCACTACACTAATGTTAGCTAGCAATAATGTGTCCCCACTACACTAATGTTAGCTAGCAATAATGTGTCCCCACTGCACTAATGTTAGCTAGCAATAATGTGTCCCCACTGCACTAATGTTAGCTAGCAATAATGTATCCCCACTACACTAATGTTAGCTAGCAATAATGTATCCCCACTACACTAATGTTAGCTAGCAATAATGTATCCCCACTACACTAATGTTAGCTAGCAATAATGTGTCCCCACTACACTAATGTTAGCTAGCAATAATGTGTCCCCACTACACTAATGTTAGCTAGCAATAATGTATCCCCACTACACTAATGTTAGCTAGCAATAATGTGTCCCCACTACACTAATGTTAGCTAGCAATAATGTGTCCCCACTGCACTAATGTTAGCTAGCAATAATGTGTCCCCACTACACTAATGTTAGCTAGCAATAATGTATCCCCACTACACTAATGTTAGCTAGCAATAATGTATCCCCACTACACTAATGTTAGCTAGCAATAATGTATCCCCACTACACTAATGTTAGCTAGCAATAATGTGTCCCCACTGCACTAATGTTAGCTAGCAATAATGTGTCCCCACTGCACTAATGTTAGCTAGCAATAATGTATCCCCACTACACTAATGTTAGCTAGCAATAATGTATCCCCACTACACTAATGTTAGCTAGCAATAATGTATCCCCACTACACTAATGTTAGCTAGCAATAATGTGTCCCCACTACACTAATGTTAGCTAGCAATAATGTGTCCCCACTACACTAATGTTAGCTAGCAATAATGTATCCCCACTACACTAATGTTAGCTAGCAATAATGTGTCCCCACTACACTAATGTTAGCTAGCAATAATGTATCCCCACTACACTAATGTTAGCTAGCAATAATGTGTCCCCACTACACTAATGTTAGCTAGCAATAATGTATCCCCACTACACTAATGTTAGCTAGCAATAATGTGTCCCCACTGCACTAATGTTAGCTAGCAATAATGTGTCCCCACTGCACTAATGTTAGCTAGCAATAATGTATCCCCACTACACTAATGTTAGCTAGCAATAATGTATCCCCACTACACTAATGTTAGCTAGCAATAATGTATCCCCACTACACTAATGTTAGCTAGCAATAATGTGTCCCCACTACACTAATGTTAGCTAGCAATAATGTGTCCCCACTACACTAATGTTAGCTAGCAATAATGTGTCCCCACTACACTAATGTTAGCTAGCAATAATGTGTCCCCACTACACTAATGTTAGCTAGCAATAATGTATCCCCACTACACTAATGTTAGCTAGCAATAATGTGTCCCCACTACACTAATGTTAGCTAGCAATAATGTATCCCCACTACACTAATGTTAGCTAGCAATAATGTGTCCCCACTACACTAATGTTAGCTAGCAATAATGTATCCCCACTACACTAATGTTAGCTAGCAATAATGTGTCCCCACTGCACTAATGTTAGCTAGCAATAATGTGTCCCCACTGCACTAATGTTAGCTAGCAATAATGTATCCCCACTACACTAATGTTAGCTAGCAATAATGTATCCCCACTACACTAATGTTAGCTAGCAATAATGTATCCCCACTACACTAATGTTAGCTAGCAATAATGTGTCCCCACTACACTAATGTTAGCTAGCAATAATGTGTCCCCACTACACTAATGTTAGCTAGCAATAATGTATCCCCACTACACTAATGTTAGCTAGCAATAATGTGTCCCCACTACACTAATGTTAGCTAGCAATAATGTATCCCCACTACACTAATGTTAGCTAGCAATAATGTGTCCCCACTACACTAATGTTAGCTAGCAATAATGTGTCCCCACTGCACTAATGTTAGCTAGCAATAATGTATCCCCACTACACTAATGTTAGCTAGCAATAATGTGTCCCCACTGCACTAATGTTAGCTAGCAATAATGTATCCCCACTACACTAATGTTAGCTGGCAATAATGTATCCCCACTACACTAATGTTAGCTGGCAATAATGAGTCCCCACTGCACTAATGTTAGCTAGCAATAATGTGTCCCCACTGCACTAATGTTAGCTAGCAATAATGTGTCCCCACTGCACTAATGTTAGCTAGCAATAATGTATCCCCACTACACTAATGTTAGCTAGCAATAATGTATCCCCACTACACTAATGTTAGCTAGCAATAATGTATCCCCACTACACTAATGTTAGCTAGCAATAATGTATCCCCACTACACTAATGTTAGCTGGCAATAATGTGTCCCCACTGCACTAACGTTAGCTAGCAATAATGTATCCCCACTACACTAATGTTAGCTAGCAATAATGTGTCCCCACTACACTAATGTTAGCTAGCAATAATGTGTCCCCACTGCACTAATGTTAGCTAGCAATAATGTATCCCCACTACACTAATGTTAGCTAGCAATAATGTGTCCCCACTGCACTAACGTTAGCTAGCTTGCTAGTTTACGTTACACCTGACGACACTGACACACGAGTCATTTGTCTTTGTTGTGGACACTGTCAGATAACGTGCAGTTATTGAAATACCGTCATTATGAGTCATCATTTGCTTCGCCGGGCTTTTGGTGGTGTTTGGTGGACACTTTAAAAATCACTGATTTTGTTTCATATATTGTGGACATTGGCACGGCTAGAATGAAAACTGGCCAATCGAGACAATGGACTGGCCCTATCCGTTGTATAACATTTTACATTTTACATTTAGTTTTGTCATTTGGCAGACGCTTTTAATCCAAAGCGACTGACAAGTGCATAGGTTCTTCTACAAGTTAAAGCATCACATCCATAGCTAGTAAAATATACATGAAGTGTTGTTATAAAATACTTAACAAATCCAGGAGAAAATGGTACCAACCCACTGGAGAACACTACTGCATGTGTAACATGTATTATTATATTGTTATATATATTATAACTGTAGTTCTTTATCTGCCTCTGCATGTCTGTGTGTCAGGGTGCATGTGTGTATGTGTGTGTGTGTGTGTGTATGCGTGTGTGTGTGTGTGTGCTCTGTGTGTATGTGTGTGTGTGTGTGTGTATGTGTGTGTGTGTGTGCGCATGAGTCTGAATGCACCTTTATATAACATAGCAGCCAAACTAATCAACACAGCCCAACCTACAGTACCACATTAATACATCAGTATAGTTCATCTTTTTCCGGAAAATGGTATTTTGGTCCCATTTTGGGACTTAAACTTCTCACATTGTACCTTTACCTTAATTTTGTCTACAATTATGATGATAATTTGAGATAATTATCATAATATAACTATAGTTAATGAATGCATTAATAATTGATTACCATCGTCAATAAGTTTAGGTAGCAGTCAGTGCTCGCCAATATAAGCAAGAAATTCGATCCCATAATTGTAAATAATAATAATAATAATAATAATAATTCTACATGATGCCCGGCTTCATAGTTATCTTGATTATATTTGTTGCTTTTGTAGCATTGTATATACATTAGTACAATCGTTTAGAAATATAGATTTTAGCAAAATGTCTTTATAACTGACTGACAGCTTAAAACATCTTGTTGTGTCTTCACACCAGTTCTACACTTACTATAGCTCAATAAAATACTGAAAACCATATCTGTTTTGCTAGCCGATGAACAAGACCAGTCAATACAATAGGCAGCAATACAATTACTCAACCAGATACAGTAACTGAGTAAATTGTTAATAGCATCATGAGTAAATACTTCATCGAGTTTGATGATAATGTATTCAGATTGGCCTTATTTCAAAATAAAATGTACAAATAGCTCTTTTCATAGATCTAATGCTAAATTTAAACTTGGGGAAAAATCCAGACTCATGTAAAACATCATCAGGACAGGCGCAAATGACAGGGGGCCACAGAGGCCACATGTGAGGAATGAAATGAGCGAATGAGTGAGTGACAGGGGTCAGCCACGGGGTGGAGTCTGAGGCTGGGGCCTCCTCCAGAGCAGACGCAGGAGACCAAGGCAACGAGACGCCATGTTCTCTGGGTCGGGGGAGGACCGTCCCATCGTGAGGAGGATTAAATATAGCCTCTCAGTCAATGGGAACCTTTGCTTACGCACACGGCGTTCCCATCAGGACCCGTACGGCCGGAAGACCGGATTCCAAAACCCCATTCCCACTTACTCCTGCAGAATTCACAGCACAGGATAAAGTTAGGGTTAGGGTTAGGGTGGATAACATGGTTTTGTGAAAAGAGGGTGAACATGATGACATCTTAAAGGAGGTCAGAGCTGAAGTATTAACCCCGGTTAACCCTAGTTTTTGATCCATCTGAGCCTGATCACAAGTTTGGTGAAAGGGTTGGATGGCGAAAAAACCAGGAGCACCTCCACTCCCGGTGCAGGATTGCAATATAGTATAGGGTAAAGTGGTGACACTATGGCAGACAGGATGCATGTTCAGAGTTCAGAGCTGGAATTATGAGACGTCCCACAGACTGTCCTTCCTGGCAGAGGGACAGAGTGCAGATGTCTGTTTAAAGGAAACTCAGAGGTAACACAGCTGTTATCAGCAGTAACACAGCTGTTATCAGAGGTAACACAGCTGTTATCAGCAGTAACACAGCTGTTATCAGAGGTAACACAGCTGTTATCAGTGGTAACACAGCTGTTATCAGCGGTAACACAGCTGTTATCAGAGGTAACACAGCTGTTATCAGAGGTAACACAGCTGTTATCAGAGGTAACACAGCTGTTATCAGTGGTAACACAGCTGTTATCAGTGGTAACACAGCTGTTATCACAGGTAACACAGCTGTTATCAGTGGTAACACAGCTGTTATCAGCGGTAACACAGCTGTTATCAGTGGTAACACAGCTGTTATCAGAGGTAACACAGCTGTTATCAGAGGTAACACAGCTGTTATCAGAGGTAACACAGCTGTTATCAGTGGTAACACAGCTGTTATCAGCGGTAACACAGCTGTTATCAGAGGTAACACAGCTGTTATCAGAGGTAACACAGCTGTTATCAGAGGTAACACAGCTGTTATCAGTGGTAACACAGCTGTTATCAGTGGTAACACAGCTGTTATCACAGGTAACACAGCTGTTATCAGTGGTAACACAGCTGTTATCAGCGGTAACACAGCTGTTATCAGTGGTAACACAGCTGTTATCAGAGGTAACACAGCTGTTATCAGAGGTAACACAGCTGTTATCAGAGGTAACACAGCTGTTATCAGTGGTAACACATCTGTTATCAGTGGTAACACAGCTGTTATCAGTGGTAACACAGCTGTTATCAGTGGTAACACAGCTGTTATCAGTGGTAACACAGCTGTTATCAGCAGTAACACAGCTGTTATCAGTGGTAACACAGCTGTTATCAGAGGTAACACAGCTGTACAGATTGTATCTGAAACCTGGCACCGTGCCACTTGTGCCAGCCAAAACCAACAGTTTCAGAAACTGGTGTTTGTCTTCAATGCTCCTCCTCTACTAATGCCAGAACACTGTCCCTGACTCTGAGAAGCTCACCTCAATAAAATCTCTGGTTTAAACACTGTCCCTCGCTCTGAAGAACACTCCAAAATAAACTCCCTGGTTTAAACACTGTCAATTACTCTGAGAAGCACCCCTAAATAAACTCCCCGGTTTAAACACTGTCAATTACTCTGAGAAGCACTCCTAAATAAAATCCCTGGTTTAAACACTGTCAATTACTCTGAGAAGCACTCCTACAAAAAAATCCCTGGTTTAAACACTGTCAATTACTCTGAGAAGCACTCCTACAAAAAAATCCCTGGTTTAAACACTGTAGGTGAAAGAGGCTGGGAGCACGCTGGTCAGTCTGAGCCCCGAGCCAAGCCAGACCAAGGCCAGAAATACCCCCAAATACACCAGAGCCAGGCCAGAAATACCCCAAATACACCAGAGCCAAGCCAAGACCAAGGCCAGAAATACCCCAAATACACCAGAGCCAAGCCAAGACCAAGGCCAGAAATACCCCAAATACACCAGAGCCAAGCCAAGACCAAGGCCAGAAATACCCCAAATACACCAGAGCCAAGCCAAGACCAAGGCCAGAAATACCCCAAATACACCAGAGCCAGGCCAGAAATACCCCCAAATACACCAGAGCCAGGCCAAGACCAAGGCCAGAAATACCCCCAAATACACCAGAGCCAGGCCAAGACCAAGGCCAGAAATACCCCAAATACACCAGAGCCAAGCCAAGACCAAGGCCAGAAATACCCCAAATACACCAGAGCCAGGCCAAGACCAAGGCCAGAAATACCCCCAAATACACCAGAGCCAGGCCAGAAATACCCCAAATACACCAGAGCCAAGCCAAGACCAAGGCCAGAAATACCCCCAAATACACCAGAGCCAGGCCAAGACCAAGGCCAGAAATACCCCAAATACACCAGAGCCAGGCCAAGACCAAGGCCAGAAATACCCCCAAATACACCAGAGCCAGGCCAGAAATACCCCAAATACACCAGAGCCAAGCCAAGACCAAGGCCAGAAATACCCCCAAATACACCAGAGCCAGGCCAAGACCAAGGCCAGAAATACCCCAAATACACCAGAGCCAGGCCAAGACCAAGGCCAGAAATACCACAAATACACCAGAGCCAAGCCAAGACCAAGGCCAGAAATACCCCAAATACACCACAGCACAGGTTACAGACAGCCAAATATATGGAAAATAGTGATGACAAAGATGCATGGTTTTATTAGAATTTGGCAAGTTATTTACCGCAGTTATAATTATCACAAATCATTTTGATGTAAAAATTGCATGTAGGTTACAGGGTAATCCAAAAAATTCACTTTTTTAACACAGTTCAGGGAATTGGAGTACAGTTTCCCATAAATAAGAAAAAAAAAGGATTCTGCCAATTCTCCTCTTCACTTTTAGAAATATTTGATGGAAAGTATTCATAATGCATGTATTTGCATTTCTAGAAACGGAATTATGAAAGAACCTGGAGACTCTGAAAACAGTTCAACTTTTGCATTTTGCACAAGGGTTCTTCTTTAAATACCCACAAAATACCATAGATCCCAGGGGAGAAAGGCAAAAAAGAATTGCATCTTGTTTTCCGCTTGCATTCTGATAGTTTTGTTGTCCTCTTCATTAGACTCACAGAAGACTCCAATCTCTGCAGTGGAAACATGGAGTGGTGTATTTTCCTTTCTAACGTGTGGTAGTGAACATTTCATCACCAGCTCTGGTTAACCACCAACTGCAGCTTCTGTCTGTCTGTGGTGCGTACACGGCACACTGGCCCAGCCAATCAGAGAGCAGGAGGTCTGTGGGGTAAAGTTGGCTGATCCGCTCTGTGCTTGTTGTGTCACAGGGCTGATAACTTTCTGCTGCCCTCAGAGCAGAGTGCCGTCCTCCCGCTCTCTCTCGCTCTCTCTCGCTCTCTCCCGCTCTCTCTCCTTCCTCTGTGAGACTCAGTTAAGTGCTGAGGAAGTTTGTGACAGTCCTGGCTCCCTCGGCTGGATGGCGGAGCTCGTGAGAATCCGAAAGAAACATCTCCAGACGCCCATCTGCAGGTAAGAGAGCTCTGCGTGCCGGACTGCAGGCTGGGGCAGGACCTGGGCTGCATGTTAAGGAGTCGCTCTCTCCCTCTCTTTCCTCCTCTCTTCCTCCGCCTGCCTGCGCCCTGTGTACACTCGCCACCCAAACAACACACTGCGCACGGTGTGAAGACCCCCCCTCTCACCGCCTGGCTCTGGAAGCTGTTTTCTTTCTCTGGGCGCTGGGACATTATGGGAGGTTTTGCGTGAGCGTTTTTCCAACTCAGAGAGCGAGTAACCAAGAGAAAGTGTGACACTGAAGGCTGCAGTTTACATTCTAACCGTAGTGTTCATTCAGCTTCTATGTATTAGGTCACTTTTTGGATTGAAACCTTGTTTGATACTGTGGATTTTCTTTACTTATAGCAGTATCTTAGCTACAGTAATGATGCACAGATTAACACTGGTAATAATGTAAAAAAATTAAAAAAAAGTGATTAACTTCGTCATTTAGCTTTTAAGGCAGACAGATTGATCACAAACTGGCTATAGCTAACTGAAGTTCATTAAAGTCATGTTCGCGAAGGTGCTTTGTGCTTTTAGATTTCACTTTTTCTGTCAGTGAGTTGTGGGCTTGTCACTGAATACAATAGGCACTGCTTCCAGGCACAAGACAAAGTGTTTTTCACAGACTGGGGAAAGCCTGCCTCTCGGGTTCCCAGACGCCATTCTGCTGGGAGAGGTCCAAGCTGAGGAGAGACCTTAAAGAGTGACAGACCTGTATGTCACGATCATACCGGTTTAAAAGGTGCAAGGCATGTGCTTTTGTTTTGTGTAAACCAGCCAGGCAACGGCTGCGTCTGCTAGATAAATAAACACACGGTATCACACACAAGCAAGCACCGTAGCGTTACTTACACCATCTGCCATTCCAGGACACAAAGAAATCTTTTATCATTATCTTCTTTTTATGAATGATGTAGTGTACGGAGATGAGAGGGGTTTTGATGTGAGGGTCACCTGTTTGTTTGTTGTTGGGGTGGTTACTTCAAAGCTAGATGTATGCGGTCTAAGAACTGTCACTTTTCATATGAATATAAACATATTTGAAAAACCACAAAAAAACAGCTGCTAAACTGATTTCTTCCGCTCCTATTATGTTAAGAGTGTATGGCGCTTTTATGTTTGGGGTCAAACACAAAATTATTGCAAAAGAAAGGTTTTGACACTTTGTGTGTCGCCTGCTTATTGAGTCCCAAATGACTAGACTTTTATCCATAAATATGAATAATCTGTGAGAAACATCGAATTTTAGAGCCTGAGGTACAGTTAGTGAAAGTTTGGTTGTGACATTTTATACAGTTACAGAGAGTCAAAATAAGCCCATACAACACATGTAAAGTTGGCAGAGGACTTCTGAAAACAAAGCATTATGTTAATTGCATGTTTACTATTTAATCCCACCGAAATAGAAAATTATAAAAATTATACTGTATCAAGATGAAACAGAATGTTAACTGTTTTTTAAGAGATGTCAAACACTGTCAAGTTGACCCCAAACATAAAAGGAGGGTAAAATGATCTATTCCCTTATGTTGTTCAGCATGCATGTTCATGGTCAGTAATACACATTTGGTGGGTGTAACTGCAGGACCCTTTATAGTAAGGTAAACTGGCTTTCCCCCACGTTGTTAAGCAGTTGGGGAAAAGCATGGCGGGTGCTAGCGGGTGAGATGATATGGTGAATGCTGATAGGTAGCTAAAGGAGCTCAGCTGGCGTGCCAGGGCAGTGACATCAGCGCTTTATGGTCCAACGCCCTGTGGACTACAGAGGCTGTTAGTTTCTCAGTTAGGCTCTCAGTTAGGCTCTCAGCTAGACTCTCTGTTCGAGTTAGATTCTCTGTTCGAGTTAGATTCTCTTTTAGAATCTCTGTTAGACTCTGAGTTAGACCCTCAGTTAGACTCAGTTAGAGTTAGATTCTCTTTTAGAATCTCTGTTAGACTCTGAGTTAGACCCTCAGTTAGACTCAGTTAGAGTTAGATTCTCTTTTAGAATCTGTTAGACTCTGAGTTAGACCCTCAGTTAGATTATCTTTTAGACTCTCAGTTAGACTCTCTGTTAGGGTCTCAGTTAGACTCTCTGTTAGACTGTCAGTCAGACTCTCATTTAGACTCTCAGTCAGACTCTCAGTTCGAGTTAGATTATCTGTTAGATTCTCTATTAGACTCTCTGTTATACTCTGAGTTAGACCCCCAGTTCAACTCTCAGTTAGAGTTAGATTATCTTTTAGACTCTCAGTTAGACTCTTTGTTCGACTCTTTTAGACTCTCTTTTAGACTCTCAGTTAGACTCTCAGTTAGACTCTCAGTTAGACTCTCTGTTAGACTCTCTTTTAGACTCTGAGTTAGACCCTCAGTTAGACTCAGTTAGAGTTAGATTCTCTTTTAGAATCTGTTAGACTCTGAGTTAGACCCTCAGTTAGATTATCTTTTAGACTCTCAGTTAGACTCTCTATTAGGGTCTCAGTTAGACTCTCTGTTAGACTGTCAGTCCGACTCTCATTTAGACTCTCAGTCAGACTCTCAGTTCGAGTTAGATTATCTGTTAGATTCTCTATTAGACTCTCTGTTATACTCTGAGTTAGACCCCCAGTTCAACTCTCAGTTAGAGTTAGATTATCTTTTAGACTCTCAGTTAGACTCTTTGTTCGACTCTTTTAGACTCTCTTTTAGACTCTCAGTTAGACTCTCAGTTAGACTCTCTGTTAGACTCTCTTTTAGACTCTCAGTTAGACTCTCAGTCAGACTCTCATTTAGACTCTCAGTTAGACTCTCAGGGCCACAGACAGCCAGGCTGACTCCATTTGTGACACTGCTGCCAAAAACCTGTCAGACACCGCTAACGGACTCTCCCCCGCTCAGGACTTCTCTTTCAAAATAAAAGCGCAGGAAAAATGCACATCTGCTTTCCGATGTAATCTGCACATCCGTGCGTAGCGTCATGTAATAGAGTCATGAATGCTTCCTGTGCCGATTCAGCTCAGTATTGTATGTGGTATCACACTATTCAAAGGCTTTATGCATAATGCTTATATGACAACTGACATGCACATACACTTACTAAGCAGTTTATTAGGTATTTATTAGACTCATTTTTTAGACTGTAGCCTATGTAGCCTACCCACTTAGAGGTTTGAGACGTTGTGTGTTCAGAGATGCTTTTCTGCAAACCACTGTTGCAATGCATTACTGACACCTTCCTATCAGCTTCAAGCAGTCTGGCTCTCTGACCCTTCTCTGACCTTTCTCATTAACAAGGCATTTCTATCTGCAGAACTGCAGTTTTTTGTTTTCCGCACCATTCTCTGCAAACTGTAGAGACTGTTCCATCCATCCATCCATCCAAAGTCACTTAGATCACATTATCAGATTATTTGGTCTGAAAAACAGCTAAATATCTAATTAAATATTTTCATCAACAAGCTGGTGTACAGGTATACCTGATAAAGTGTACATAACCATTCATAAATGTCTGTTCCACTTGGTTTCAACTGTCAAAGGGTTATTATGTTACGTTCAATGTCAAACTCTCAAACATAATGACCCTTTATGACAGTTGACACCAAGTGGAACTATTTAATGGTTATTTATGTTCATGTCAGGTGTCATGTAGCGTGTATGTGGATGTCATGTAAGAATCATGACAGTGATATTGTTGAATTGTTAATGAGGATGTTAAATGTGGCAGAAAGCATGCATGTATTTGGTGTGCATTCGTTCAGCACTTTGTGGTTGTTGTGATAAAAAAACACCAGTGTAAGCGAAACACGCAGAACGGAACATACTCACCTGATTTGTCCGTGAGCGAGCTTCAGACACAGCTGGCCGTAAGGCTCCCGGCCCAAACTGGTGTGTGTTTCCTGTGGTCTGTGTTGAAGCAGTTAATCAAGGTAGAGGTGGAAGGGGAGATATCTTCCTACAGGCACAGACACTCAGAATAACAGACTCATGCTGCTTGATGTGAAGACAGGCCTGTGCTGGTCCGGTAGAGCCTCAGTTTCAGTTGGTACTCCGCACTTATTTCATTCATTAAAACAGGTGATTACACTTATAACTCACTTCACCTAACAGGGTCTGAATCGGGTGCTGATTTTAAAGAAGAGCAGGATGTGTGTCTCTGCTGGACCAGGGTTGCAGACCCCCGTGTTGAAGGCATGGAGACTGAATGTGAAAGTGGCATCCATGATGCCTGGATAAAGATAATTCATCGGTTTCTATGAAATTAAGAACTTAACGTTTCTGTCTGTGCATCTTTGCTGGGCCGAGTCAATCCAGGATGAATTCAGGATACACAGCACATTCAATGTGTGGCGTTGACTGCTCGCATATGACAGAAATTAGATTTCAACTCACAATCTACCATGAAATCTAGGTTTTTTTTGTCACATTAGACCCTTCCAAAATAAAGAGATCCTGTATAATCTACTGGGAGTTCCTTTCCCTGCCATGAGAAATTGGGCATTAATGGTGCGCAAATGCTCCAGGCCTTTCCTGGGAGTGGTATTTGGTGTAAAATCACTTCCAAATTATCGCTTTCTCGATCTCAAACCGTGCCTCTCGAACCCAATTGGTCGTAAGCAGAGCAGCAAATTGTTTCAGCCTGTTGGCAGTCAGGCTTTGACAGCGTTCTCAGAAACCCGCTCGAAACGCTGATGCTTTCTTCTTAACAGGAAAAGATAAAGAGGGAAGGCTTTACTCTTTATACTCTTTAGCCCTCAGAAGCGCTTATCACGTAGTGCTAAACCCTAAAAATGCATGAAAAGGACAAGCAGCACGACAATATTTAAACACTTAAGCATACAGGAATGCAAGTCCCTTTAGACTGGCCCAATTCCACTTCAGTGCTTACGGTGGCTGAGAATTTACGTTTCAATGTCCACGGAAGCTGAGGACCTCACTCCCTGCAGGAGCTGAGTATCTCTCCCTGCTGGAGCTGTGGATCTCTCCCTGGAGCTGATGATCTCTCCCTGGAGCTGAGGATCTCTCCCTGCCGGAGCTAAAGAGCTGTGGATCTCTCCCTGATGGAGTTGTGGATCTCTCACTGGGGCTGAGGATCTCTCCCTGATGGAGCTGAGTATCTCTCCTTGGAGCTGATGGAGTTGTGGATCTCTCACTGGGGCTGAGGATCTCTCCCTGATGGAGCTGAGGATCTCTCCTTGGAGCTGATGGAGTTGTGGATCTCTCACTGGGGCTGAGGATCTCTCCCTGATGGAGCTGATGGAGTTGTGGATCTCTCGCTGGGGCTGAGGATCTCTCCCTGATGGAGCTGAGGATCTCTCCTTGGAGCTGATGTAGCTGAGGATCTCTCCTTGGAGCTGATGGAGCTGAGGATCTCTCCTTGGAGCTGATGGAGCTGAGGATCTCTCCTTGGAGCTGATGGAGTTGTGGATCTCTCCTTGGAGCTGATGGAGTTGTGGATCTCTCCTTGGAGCTGATGGAGTTGTAGATCTCTAGCTGGGGGTGAGGATCTCTCCTTGGAGCTGATGGAGTTGTGGATCTCTCGCTGGGGCTGAGGATCTCTCCCTGATGGAGCTGAGGATCTCTCCTTGGAGCTGATGGAGCTGAGGATCTCTCCTTGGAGCTGATGGAGTTGTCAATCTCTCCTTGGAGCTGATGGAGTTGTGGATCTCTCCTTGGAGCTGATGGAGTTGTGGATCTCTCCTTGGAGCTGATGGAGTTGTAGATCTCTAGCTGGGGGTGAGGATCTCTCCTTGGAGCTGATGGAGTTGTGGATCTCTCGCTGGGGCTGAGGATCTCTCCCTGATGGAGCTGAGGATCTCTCCTTGGAGCTGATGGAGCTGAGGATCTCTCCTTGGAGCTGATGGAGTTGTCAATCTCTCCTTGGAGCTGATGGAGTTGTGGATCTCTCCTTGGAGCTGATGGAGTTGTGGATCTCTCCCTGAAGCTGATAGAGTTGTTGATCTCTCCTTGGAGCTGATGGAGTTATCGATCTCTCCTTGGAGCTGATGGAGTTGTGGATCTCTCCCTGGAGCTGATGGAGTTGTGGATCTCTCCCTGGAGCTGATGGAGTTGTGGATCTCTCCTTGGAGCTGATAGAGTTGTGGATCTCTCGCTGGGGCTGGGGATCTCAGTGCGGCATATGCAGGGACACTCAGAAGCTGAAGTGCTCCCACAATGCACCCCTCCACAAGCCATCAAATGGCTTTCACCCTACAGGCCCCCAAGTATAAGCAAAGGACCAGTGCTCAAAAGAAAGTTGTTTCCCTTACTTGTGACAGCCGGGAGACCATGGATACTCAGGCCATTAGCACTGCTGGGTTCTTTCCTACTGTATACTTACTTGATGGATTGATGCTGATTGGTCAGAGATATCAATCAATCACATTTATATAGCACTTCTCATATAATTGAATGCAGCACAAAGTGCTTCACACAATAGAACATATAAAATAATTAAAGTAATCAAGAACAGAGAGATCAAGAACACAAACAATGAGGAAACGAGGAGACTGCCGAGACCAAACGCACAGCTCAATGTACACAGCAAGAAACAGCACACACAGTCAAATAGAATAACCGCAGAGACCAAACGCACAGCTCAATGTATACAGCAAGAAACAGCACACACAGTCAAATAAAATAACCAGAGACCAAACGCACAGCTCAATGTACACAGCAAGAAACAGCACACACACAGTCAAATAAAATAATATTGAATGTTTGAATAAAAAGATAGCAATTAAGAACTAAGATAAAAATAGATAATAAATAAAAGACAAAGAAAAACAAAGAGAAATTTAAAAATCTAGGCCTAAAAGAAACTAATAACACCCTAGTTAAAAGCCAGGCTAAAAAGGGTATGTTTTCAGTTTGCGTTTAAAAAATCAATATTCTCAGCTGCCCTCAGATCCTGTGGGAGGCCATTCCAGTGGCTCCCACAACACTCACCTGGGGTCCCAGGATGAACTCTGCCCTGATTAGACCATGGACGCTTGGTATGTTTTTAAGATAAGATACTCATAGGGTAGTTTGTCACTACATTTAACCCATCCTAGTTACATAGGAGCAGTGGGCAGCCACAGTGCAGCGCCCAGGGGCCGGTTGGTCCAAGGGCAATGGCAGGACCATACCTAACCTGACATACACACCTTTGATGAGGGACGAAAGTGGAGTACCCAGAGGAAACATATGTGAACACGGGAGGATCAAGCAACCTCGACGCAGCGAGGTTACAGCCAGCCGGGAATCAAACCCAGAACCTCCTTACAAGGCTACAGTGCTAAATATGGAAATCTTTATTATATGGACTCCATTTTAGTGTTGGCCTTTGCGTCTAATTCAGGCTCAAAGATGGCCGCTGACTCTGTTCTCCCTCTGTACTGCAGGTTAGGCTGCAGGCTGATGGCTCTAAGAGTGTTGCTGCCTCCATGCTATCGGGAGTTGATGATTTTACGTAAAGTAAGTTATGCATGTTCTGATATGAGAAAATGCCTGCCTGACTCTCCTCGGTTTTCCCGCAGGTTACGGTGCATGCTGAAGCAGCTCGAGGAGAGAGATGTGGACTTTGAAGAGCTCAAAAAGAACCTGGACTACACCGCGTCTCTGCTGGAGGCACTGTACATTGATGAGACGAGGTAAACTGCTGGCAAAATGCTTTTTATCTGTATTCAAAAGATTATCTACCAGAGTACCTGTCTGCCAAGTGATAGTGCACTCTGGAAAAAAAAACTGTTATTCACATGTATTTGTAATTGGAAATGTATAATGGAATTTCCATTATAACGTGAAAGTGAATAGAATGTTAATGTTTGCTGCTCTTTAAAAATCTACCAGCAATGCTTAAAGGATCAGTGAATTTTGATCAGCAAACAGGTACATTACCAAGGAAAGTATTAAAAATGGCCAAAACAAACTGAAAAATTACCACGAAAAACTGAAATCGTGACAGTAAATTTGGTTTAAAATGAAGCTGCTGTTGGGATAACAATCTGCTCCCAAGGCACTTGATAATCATGGTCATGAGACCCAAAATAAGCTATCCGAAAGCACACGAAACCCTTGGCTGACATCTCTGAGTTTTGCCTCAAAATACGGCTGCTTCGCTGGCTAACTCACAAAACTACCGGGCCTCCAGGTGCCAAAACAAACATTTCATTTCCACAAATGTGTGCTGTTGAATCATTTAGTTTAAGGGTCGTCTTGGGTGAAAAAAAAAACACTTTTTGGCTCAAAGAAGCAGCGGCAGGGACCATCCTTCAAAACAAGCGAGGCCCAAGTGTGGTTCAGCCC
The DNA here is from genome assembly GCF_963514075.1 of Conger conger. Taxonomy (NCBI): domain Eukaryota; kingdom Metazoa; phylum Chordata; class Actinopteri; order Anguilliformes; family Congridae; genus Conger; species Conger conger. The sequence continues at coordinate 45,051,826 of NC_083773.1, read as the reverse complement.
GCTGCTCTGGTTTATCTAGCTGGGGTTGTCCAATCTTTCTATCCTGCGACGGGGCCAGTTGGGCCTGGGTTCAATCAACGATCTTCCCTTAGCTTTTACTCTAAAATAAATGCACCAGTTCCTTTTTTTCCACAAACACTTTGGCAAGTATATTTTTCACAATCCCTCAGCTTGCTAAACTGTTTGTAGAACAGTAAAAATACTTGGATTTATGTGCAAGTTAAAGTTAAGTGACAACTGCTAATAAAACCCAGGGTGTGTATAGTGTGTCTTTAGTGTGCCTCTCACTAAGTAGGGCAGGGATCACCATCAGTTGGGAACTGTTGGTTTTCCACCCTCCCTGAATCTGGGAGCCAGGTGTGACGACAGTCTGGCCAATCAGTTCAGTTCATTACCGGGGAGAAAAGGAAAGGAGGGCTGGATTTGGATTTGAGGGCCGGATCTGATGAGCCTGACACAGGGGGTCTCAGATCTTATACTCAATGAGCAGGGTGGGTCTTCACTTGTGTCCTAGTTCAGCTGAAATACAGAATTCAGTTAATTAACCATTAAACCCTCACTGCATGCTGGGGACCCCTGATCTAGAGCGTTCCCCTGAGGTGTACTGGGGACCCCTGATCTAGAGCGTTCCCCTGCGGTATACTGGGGACCCCTGATCTAGAGCGTTCCCCTGAGGTGTACTGGGGACCCCTGATCTAGAGCGTTCCCCTGCGGTGTACTGGGGACCCCTGATCTAGAGCGTTCCCCCGTGGTGTACTGGGGACCCCTGATCTAGAATAATCCCTTCACGGTGTGCTGGGGACCCCTGATCTAGAACGATCCCTTCACGGTGTGCTGGGGACCCCTGATCTAGAGCGTTCCCCCGTGGTGTGCTGGGGACCCCTGATCTAGGACGTTCCCCCGTGGTGTGCTGGGGACCCCTGATCTAGGACGTTCCCCTGCGGTGTCTGTGCAGGCAGAGCCTCGACCCCGAAGACGACCTCCAGCAGATGCGCTCTGACACCGTGCCCTCCGAGGTCCGTGATTGGCTGGCCTCCACCTTCACCCAGAAGGCCCGCCCTCCGGGGAGGCAGTCCTACGAGAAGCCAAAGTTCCGCAGCATCGTGCACGCAGTGCAGGCTGGGATATTCGTCGAAAGGTAAGCACGCAAACATGTCAAAATACAAAATAACTCACAGAAAATGTATCCATGAACTGCAATCACAACGGTGGAGGGGTTTGCCAATACTGCGAGAGGGGAGAAACCAGCATTATATTCATATGTGTGTTTTAAATGTATGTAACTGCAGCCCATCCATGGGCATGGAGCTCTGCATAAATGAATGCTCACAGAATCTGGTCTTCACTGGCCAGGAATGGATCAATGTGTCATTAACCCCTTAAGCATCGCCCCCTTTTCAGAACACAAGGTTGACAATGACATGCTCAAATTAAAATGGTTACTATTCTTGAACTCTTTTGACTACAAGCATAATCGTGGTCTCTTCTGAAAGGTAACCCCTTGGGGTCTGTTTTCCAAGAGTCATAATTATTGTTTACTAAAGCAAAGTTACAGAAGCTCAGACACAGTGTAAGTTGAAACTTTTTTCTCTCACAGAAAAGATTTTCTGTTTTTGAGTTGATACACATGATAGATACAGTGGACAAATCCCCTTTCGGATTTGATGACAATATCACAATAGCATTCTGCATTGTTTGTTTTTTTTACCTATGTCTAGGCAGGTTTCTAAAAAGGACACATGGAAACTAAATGATATTATGCGTCATAAGAGCTGTAAAATACTGTATATTGCATACTAAATTAAGCAACATTTTTATAAAAAAGGAAGTGAGAAAAAAAGGTTCTCACTTCCCCCCTGTCTGTCACCCTCCCCTGCCTCTCCCTCTCCTTGCACTCCCCTCTGGCAGTAACAGGTCCAGAAAATCACAAAAATTACAATATCTTGTATGCTAATATATGGACCATTGCTATGAAAATGACACTACTCTACAAACTTGATTTATGTTGTTTGTGGATTTTCAAAATGCAGAGGAGAGGTCCTCCCAAGCTTGTGTTGCTACCCACAAGATAAGGAACTGTTGTTGCTAGAGCATCTTAAAATAGGTTAATCAGATCGAACAGTTTCAAACAGTATATCCTGTTAGCATAGTGACTGAAAATTGCAAAAGGGATGAATGCAAAAAAGTTGTGAATGCTTAAGTTTTCTTGTTTCTTTCTTTTTTCCTTTTTTCTTTTGGTGAGTTCAATTTGATAAATGTAAAAAAAAATGGTCTTCAAGGAAAAAACAACATATTTTTACATGTATTTGTAATTCAAAGTTGAGGGTAAATGTCAACCAAATCCAGACTGTCAGATGGTTTACCTGTAAAGGCTCCCACCCTATGCTTTTTACAGCATTATCTGCAGGGGTCATTGTCATTCGTTTCTGTTTACCGGCATTTCAGGATGTTTAAAAGGGCCTACACAGCAGCGAAGCCCGACCAGCCCCCAGCTGTCATTCACTGCCTGAGGGTAAGGCTAACGTGCTAACGTGCTAACGAGCGATCGAGTCCCACTGCACCATCCCCCCGCTCTCAAGACTGACAATCTCACCCCCGCACACTGAATCCAACATGACCTTGAGTGCTGGGCAGTACAGTAGGTCAGTGTACACATAGTTAAACTAAGCAAACTACTACCTTCACATTTGTGTAGTAGTTGTGTAGTTTTAGTTTTGTCTCCCAATTACTTTAGGCTGTAAATCTATTAACCATCCTGATAATTTGGTATTGTGTTTTGAGTAACTGCAGCCATTTCTCATTAGGGTAGCTTTCGTGTAGTTAAAGGCCCACATGCTCCTATACCCCACACCCAATTATGGTAATAGTATGCACATGTTAAGGTCTAACTGCAATTTTTCAGAACTATTTGTAAAATGATTTTTTACAAAGCTGACCACAGGAGGCGGAGGTGGGGAGGGGGGATTTCGCTCTGGGGACAGGGTTAGGGACTTCTTAGAAAACCTACGTCAGTGCTCTTTGTGATAATTTTGTGGAAATTTCATGTCACATCCTGTGTTGCTCCTTTTAGCGTTTTCTGTTTCATGTCATACACTTCTACGTTTGGTCAGTTTCGTAGTTCTCACCTCATTCAATAGTCTCACCTGTGTTTCATTCCCGTTGTCACACCCCGTGTTGTGTCCTGTTTGGCGTTTTCTGTTTCAGGACTCCCTGACTCCCGCTCCATACCTCTCACTCCATTCATTCATTTCACCTGTGTGTCATTTTCTCATCTTCGTTCTCACACCTGGTTGTCATTTCAGTTTAGCTACTTATGTATATATACTTGAATGTCTGCACCATTACTTTGCTGGTTTGTTATGTGTCATCTGCATTCTTTCATGCTTTACCTGGTTATCTACTCTGAACCTCAACCTGTATCTGGATATGTAGACTGTTTGCCTGTGACCATAACCACGCCGTTGCCTGTCTCCACTGTGATTGTTTTCTGGCGATGGAACTCTGCTTGTCTGGGCCACAAAATAAAACATCTGTTTGGCCTACTTCCTGGTTGCACTTGGTTTCTCCGTTCACCCGCCGGACAATTTTACAAACTAAAACCAGGAAGAGAACGCTGATGCGTGTGGGCCTTTAAAAAAACTTGCCATGTGAAGTAATTGGCAGTTGACAATGACAACTCCAGCCTCAGATTAGTTTCCTCAGCACTGAGCACCCTTCTGAAGTGCCTGTGGTCCCTCCCTCAGGATGTGGACCGGTGGAACTTCGACGTGTTCGCGCTGAACTCAGCCAGCTCTGACCATGCACTGCAGACGCTTTTCCTGGAACTGATTACCAGATACGAGCTCAACAGCCGATTTAAGGTCAGCTCTCTCTCCCCAAACCCACGCACACAGACTGCGAAGCTGGATTAAAAGCTTATGACTGCTGCAGCATAGTTTTCAACATTCAGTTTCCCACATTCCAAAAGTCTGACACAAATTACAGCACCAGTCAAAAGTTTGGACACACCTTGCCCTTTTCTGGATTTTTTGATTAATGTTTTATGTTTGTTTGTAATCAATCAATTCATATGTGGTCAAAGTGCAGATTCTCATATTTTATTAAACCATGTTTTTATACATTTTGGTTGCGCCATGTAGTAATTATAGCACTTTTTATACACAGCCCCCCATTTCAATGTTTGAGACAATTTAACAATGTCAAATAAAAAAGTCATGTTTTGTATTTTGTTGCATATCCATTGCATAGCATGACTTCCTGATGTCTGTGACCTATCAACATCACCAGAGTCTGGATATCTTGTTCTCAGGTTGTCCTACAAGCGATACTATAACTCTTCGCATTTGAATGGATCTCTATGGGAATTGGGGGGTGGGAATTCGGCTGTAAATTATGCTGATACAATATGGAACACATTTGTTGGCTAAATGGCTTTATGTCATCAAGCAACCAAGGTATCAGATGAGCCTCAAACCATCCTGCTGCTGCCAGATATGCTGTAGATACTAAGCTCTCTTTTGCCATAATACATGCAATAGGGGAAACCGGGGAACAACCAAACACGATTAAGTAAATACATATACACATATTAGAGAAAATATTTTCCATACAGAAAGAAGATACATGTCTTTGCTATGTCTATAAACAGTCTGTACAGTTCTAGGACATTCCTAGAGATTACAGTTCAGTCGAAAGCAGCGAGAGAGAAACGGTTTAATATGCCGTGACTACGGGGCAAGTTTATACAGCTCTGGGGCACATTGAACCAAAATGTCGGAAAACAGACTGGAAATTGCTTTGGTTTATTAAGTCAAAGGTAGGTACGAACCGCATATGAGAAGATGTCATGAATGTCTGAGAAGAAAGGGATAAGAGAAAGGGATAAGAGGAGGTAAAGAGCTGAATAGGACCCAATAAGTGGGTGGCATACATGGAGTTTTCGAATAGTCCTGCATGCAACTATGCAAAATCCCCATGTTTCAACATGCCCTGTGTTAGTTTCCACCCTGGTCTTCCCTAAGGAATAAATGCAATATTAATGCACATGTGAAGACATCATTTTAAACAAGCAATAATAATTATAAAATGACGTAGTCTGTTGGTTACAACCAACATCATCGTATATGCAAGCTGCATTAAGTGCATTCGTTTTCTCCTAGCATATCTTCCTCACTAACACAATATAATTTCGTTGTGCCCAATTTCAAAGAGAGCAATAAACAACAAGACGTGTTATTATTCATTGTCTGGAAAGCAGGCTATGTCGATAGGTAGCCTAATTTGAATAAGTTTATATTATATAATATATTTTTTCCAAGGAGAAAGTCACATCCGCAACTTGTGCTGACCTCAAACGCCCATTTTACACTTGAAAAAAAATAGCTCAGTTCCATATAGTAAGCCATATCCTTCATATTAATTAATAATTTAATTGTACTTTTCTTTCTTTCTCTCGTCAAGTTCATATTCACTGCTGCAAACCACTTGTGTTATGATCTTCCCTGGTTGTCAGGATCTTATTTTACTTGGTTTTTTCTTAGTTATAGAATAGCATATTTAAACTATTGAGCCATGATCAGAGAAGGCCTGACAGATGAAAATGTATGCATATTCAAACGGATTTATCTAATTTATGAGATTCATTTGAGCAAAATTTTTGAGAAAGGTCAGTGCAAGTCGGCACCTGCCGCAAAATAACTTTTTGGGAGAAACATCTGCCTTATCATTGTCTTCCATAATATTCAGTGAGACTACGGAAATTGCTAATACAACCTGCGCAATATGCATGGGTCTTAAAGGTAATGAAGAGTTTATTTGATTGGATATGAAGGAAGCAAGGTGCTCAGTACCGCACAATCCAGCCCATTTAACACCTGCGCCCCACGCCTTCATGTGTGCGCCTTCACTTCGCCGAAAACATTGAAAAGCCACTCCAAGTGCGCCACGTTCCTCACCTGTGACTGAGCTAATGCGGCATGCGAAGTTAATTCAGGAAATACGGCCAACCTATTGCCCTTCATCATCGGAGCTGAAATGGAGCGGAACAACCTTTTACCTGCTGCAGTTTTGTTTTTCAGATCCCCATCACGTTCCTCATGTCGTTCCTGGCCACGCTGGAGAAGGGATACTCCAAACATAGGAACCCATACCACTCACTCACACATGCGGCTGACGTCACGCAAACGCTGCACTGCCTTCTGCTCCGGACCGGCCTCGTGGTAAAAACCCCAAACCTCCTATACCCCACGTACCAAACACAGTCACACACCCCCAAACCTCCTATACCCCACGTACCAAACACAGTCACACACCCCCAAACCTCCTATACCCCACGCACCAAACACAGTCACATTACCCCCAAACCTCCTATACCCCAGATACCAAACACAGTCACACCCCCCCCAAACCTCCTATACCCCACGTACCAAACACAGTCACACCCCCCAAACCTCCTATACCACAGATACCAAACACAGTCACACCCCCCAAACCTCCTATACCACAGATACCAAACACAGTCACATTACCCCCAAACCTCCTGTACCCCACCTACCAAACACAGTCACACCCCCCAAACCTCCTATACCCCAGATACCAAACACAGTCACACCCCCCCAAACCTCCTATACCCCACGTACCAAACAGTCACACACCCCCAAACCTCCTATACCCCACCTACCAAACACAGTCACATTACCCCCAAACCTCCTGTACCCCACGTACCAGTCACAATACCCCCCAAACCTCCTATACCCCACTTACCAAACCCAGTCACACACCCCCAAACCTCCTATACCCCACGTACCAAACACAGTCACACACCCCCAAACCTCCTGTACCCCACCTACCAAACACAGTCACATTACCCCCAAACCTCCTGTACCCCACCTACCAAACACAGTCACACCCCCCAAACCTCCTATACCCCAGATACCAAACACAGTCACACCCCCCCAAACCTCCTATACCCCATGTACCAAACACAGTCACACACCCCCAAACCTCCTGTACCCCACCTACCAAACACAGTCACACCCCCCAAACCTCCTATACCCCAGATACCAAACACAGTCACATCCCCCCAAACCTCCTATACCCCACGTACCAAACACAGTCACACCCCCCCAAACCTCCTATACCCCAGATACCAAACACAGTCACACCCCCCAAACCTCCGATACCCCACGTACCAAACACAGTCACACCCCCCAAACCTCTTATACCACAAGTACCAAACACAGTCACATTACCCCCAAACCTCCTGTACCCCACGTACCAGTCACAATACCCCCCAAACCTCCTATACCCCACGTACCAAACCCAGTCACACACCCCCAAACCTCCTATACCCCACGTACCAAACACAGTCACATTACCCCCCAAACCTCCTGTACCCCACCTACCAAACACTGTCACACACCCCCAAACCTCCTATACCCCACGTACCAAACACTCACAATACCCCCAAACCTCCTATACCCCACGTACCAAACACAGTCACATTACCCCCAAACCTCCTGTACCCCACCTACCAAACACAGTCACACCCCCCAAACCTCCTATACCCCAGATACCAAACACAGTCACACCCCCCCAAACCTCCTATACCCCATGTACCAAACACAGTCACACACCCCAAACCTCCTATACCCCAGATACCAAACACAGTCACATCCCCCCAAACCTCCTATACCCCACGTACCAAACGCAGTCACACCCCCCCAAACCTCCTATACCCCAGATACCAAACACAGTCACACCCCCCAAACCTCCGATACCACAAGTACCAAACACAGTCACATTACCCCCAAACCTCCTGTACCCCACGTACCAGTCACAATACCCCCCAAACCTCCTATACCCCACGTACCAAACCCAGTCACACACCCCCAAACCTCCTAAACCCCACGTACCAAACACAGTCACATTACCCCCCAAACCTCCTGTACCCCACCTACCAAACACTGTCACACACCCCCAAACCTCCTATACCCCACGCACCAAACACAGTCACACCCCCCAAACCTCCTATACCCCACGTACCAAACACAGTCACACACCCCAAACCTCCTATACCCCACGTACCAAACACAGTCACATTACCCCCAAACCTCCTGTACCCCATCTACCAAACACAGTCACCCCCCCAAACCTCCAATACCCCCCATACCAAACACTGTCACACACCCCCAAACCTCCTATACCCCATGTACCAAACACAGTCACATTACTCCCCCAAACCTCCTGTACCCCACCTACCAAACACAGTCACACCCCCCAAACCTCCTATACCCCACCTACCAAACACAGTCACACCCTCCAAACCTCCTATACCCCACGCACCAAACACAGTCACACCCCCCAAACCTCCGATACCCCACGTACCAAACACAGTCACACACCCCCAGACCTCCTATACCCCATGTACCAAACACAGTCACAGTACCCCCCAAACCTCCTATACCCCACGTACCAAACACAGTCACACCCCCCAAACCTCCTATACCCCACGTACCAAACACAGTCACAATACCCCCCCAAACCTCCTATACCCCACACACCAAACAGTCACACCCCCCAAACCTCTGATACCCCACGTACCAAACACAGTCACACACCCCCAAACCTCCTATACCCACGTAGCCAAACAGTCACATTACCCCCAAACCTCCTGTACCCCACGTACCAAACACAGTCACAATACCCCCCAAATCTCCTATACCCCATGTACCAAACACAGTCATAATACCCCCCAAGCATCCTATACCCCACATACCAAACACAGTCACATTACCCCCCAAAACCTCCTATAACCCATGGACCAAACACAGTCACACCCACCAAACCTCCGATACCCCACGTATCAAACACAGTCACACACCCCCAAACCTCCTATACCCACGTAACCAAACACAGTCACATTACCCCCAAACCTCCTGTACCCCACGTACCAAACACAGTCACAATACCCCCCAAATCTCCTATACCCCACGTACCAAACACAGTCATAATACCCCCCAAGCATCCTATACCCCACATACCAAACACAGTCACATTACCCCCCAAAACCTCCTATAACCCATGGACCAAACACAGTCACACCCACCAAACCTCCTATACCCCACGTACCAAACACAGTCATAATACCCCCCAAACATCCTATACCCCATGTACCAAACAGTCACATTACCCCCCAAACCTCCTATACCCCACGCACCAAACACAGTCACACCCCCCAAACCTCCGATACCCCACGTACCAAACACAGTCACACACCCCCAAACCTCCTATACCCACGTAACCAAACACAGTCACATTACCCCCAAACCTCCTGTACCCCACGTACCAAACACAGTCACAATACCCCCCAAATCTCCTATACCCCACGTACCAAACACAGTCATAATACCCCCCAAGCATCCTATACCCCACATACCAAACACAGTCACATTACCCCCCAAAACCTCCTATAACCCATGGACCAAACACAGTCACACCCACCAAACCTCCTATACCCCACGGACCAAACACAGTCACATTACCCCCCAAACCTCCTATACCCCACGTACCAAACACAGTCACAATACCCCCCAAACATCCTATATCCCACATACCAAACACAGTCACAATATCCCCAAACCTCCTATACCCCACGCACCAAACACAGTCACACCCCCCCAAACCTCCTATACCCCACGTACCAAACACTCACAATACCCCCAAACCTCCTATACCCCACGTACCAAACAGTCACATTACCCCCCAAACCTCCTGTACCCCACCTACCAAACACTGTCAGACAACCCAAACCTCCTATACCCCACGTACCAAACACAGTCACATTACCCCCCAAAACCTCCTATAACCCATGGACCAAACACAGTCACACCCACCAAACCTCCGATACCCCACGTATCAAACACAGTCACACACCCCCAAACCTCCTATACCCACGTAACCAAACACAGTCACATTACCCCCAAACCTCCTGTACCCCACGTACCAAACACAGTCACAATACCCCCCAAATCTCCTATACCCCACGTACCAAACACAGTCATAATACCCCCCAAGCATCCTATACCCCACATACCAAACACAGTCACATTACCCCCCAAAACCTCCTATAACCCATGGACCAAACACAGTCACACCGACCAAACCTCCTATACCCCACGTACCAAACACAGTCATAATACCCCCCAAACATCCTATACCCCATGTACCAAACAGTCACATTACCCCCCAAACCTCCTATACCCCACGCACCAAACACAGTCACACCCCCCAAACCTCCGATACCCCACGTACCAAACACAGTCACACACCCCCAAACCTCCTATACCCACGTAACCAAACACAGTCACATTACCCCCAAACCTCCTGTACCCCACGTACCAAACACAGTCATAATACCCCCCAAGCATCCTATACCCCACATACCAAACACAGTCACATTACCCCCCAAAACCTCCTATAACCCATGGACCAAACACAGTCACACCCACCAAACCTCCTGTACCCCACGGACCAAACACAGTCACATTACCCCCCAAACCTCGTATACCCCACGTACCAAACACAGTCACAATACCCCCCAAACATCCTATATCCCACATACCAAACACAGTCACAATATCCCCAAACCTCCTATACCCCACGCACCAAACACAGTCACACCCCCCCAAACCTCCTATACCCCACGTACCAAACAGTCACATTACCCCCCAAACCTCCTGTACCCCACCTACCAAACACTGTCAGACAACCCAAACCTCCTATACCCCACGTACCAAACACAGTCACATTACCCCCAAACCTCCGGTACCCCACCTACCAAACACTGTCACACACCCCCAAACCTCCTATACCCCACGCACCAAACACAGTCACACCCCCCCAAACCTCCTATACCCCACGTACCAAACACTCACAATACCCCCAAACCTCCTATACCCCACGTACCAAACACAGTCACAATACCCCCCAAACCTCCTATACCCCACGTACCAAACACAGTCACAATACCCCCAAACCTCCTATACCCCACGTACCAAACAGTCACATTGTCCCCCAAACCTCCTATACCCCACGTACCAAACACAGTCACAATACCCCCCCAAAACTCCTATACCCCCACGTACCAAACACAGTCACACCCCCCCAAACCTCCTGTACCCCACCTACCAAACACAGCCACACTACCGCCCCAAACCTCCTATACCCCTTTACCCTTTGAATGATATATATACACTCAGTGATCACTTTATTCTGTATTTATTTCCTTTTTTTAACTTATTGGTCTTCTACTGCTATAGCTTATCCTCTCAGAGGTTCGACATGTTGTGTGTTCAGAGATGCTCTTCTGTATACCACTGTTATAGCATGTGGTTATTTGCATTACTGCCAACTTCCTTTCAGCTTCAACCAAGTTGTTGCCTGCAGACTCTAAAAACTCAAGTTTCTCAGATACTTAAACCACCTTGCATGGCAACAGCAATCATTCCACAAAGTCTCTGAGATCACATTTCTTCCCCATTCTGGAAATTTTGTCTGAAAAACAGCTGAACCTCTTGACCACGTCTGCATGCTTTCATGCATTTAGTTGCTGCCCCATGACTGGCTGATTAAATATTTGCATTAATGAGCTGGTGTACAGGTCTCCCTAATAAATTGCTCACTGAGTGAATATGTGTAATTGAATTGGCACTTGTGAAAGAGGAGACATTCCTGCTGAAATACCATGACTCTGTGTTTTGGAACGCAGCACTGGCTGACTGAACTGGAGGTCTTAGCAGCTCTCTTTGCTGCTGCCATCCACGACTACGAGCACACAGGAACCACCAACAGCTTCCACATACACACCAGGTACAGTGAGCTTCTCATACCCTGAAAACCTGGAAATCCAGCCGCAGTCAGGGTACACTTTAGTGCACATAAATCCCCTCCATGAAGCAAACTGGCAGCCTTTTTACTGGCCGTAAACAACCCTGGCAGTGACTAACTTTCTGCCAATCAGCAGTACTGCTTGGGTCACTGAAGGGGTCATTACAAACCCTGTCACATCTCAAGGAGTTTTGCTTTCACATTAAGCAGCATAAACAAAATACACAGCGATTGCCTGGGAGTTGTAGCTTTGATGGTGGCCCACTTAAGAGGACAAGACTTGCGATGGGAAACGCAAATGCTTGCAAGTGCAGCAGTAGCCTGACCACAGAAACACCACAAGATTCTCACAGGGCCTACAGGCTGCCCCAGAAGAACACCCTGCCCCAGAGCTGCAAGACCCTGCACTACAGCTGCAGAATCCTGCCCCAGGGCTGCAGAACCCTGCCCCAGAGCTGCAGAACCCTGCACTACGCTGCAGAATCCTGCCCCAGGGCTGCAGAACCCTGCACTACGCTGCAGAATCCTGCCCCAGGGCTGCAGAACCCTGCCCCAGGGCTGCAGAACCCTGCCCCAGAGCTGCAGAACCCTGCACTACGCTGCAGAATCCTGCCCCAGGGCTGCAGAACCCTGCACAACAGCTGCAGAAACCTGCCCCAGGGCTGCAGAACCCTGCACAACAGCTGCAGAAACCTGCCCCAGGGCTGCAGAACCCTGCACTACAGCTGCAGAAACCTGCCCCAGGGCTGCAGAACCCTGCACAACAGCTGCAGAAACCTGCCCCAGGGCTGCAGAACCCTGCACAACAGCTGCAGAAACCTGCCCCAGGGCTGCAGAACCCTGCACTACAGCTGCAGAAACCTGCCCCAGGGCTGCAGAACCCTGCACAACAGCTGCAGAAACCTGCCCCAGGGCTGCAGAACCCTGCACTACAGCTGCAGAAACCTGCCCCAGGGCTGCAGGAACCTGCTCTAGAGCTGAAGGAACCTCCTCTAGGGCTACAGGAACCTGCTGCTTCTCTGACACTAACGCAAACGTCCGAGATCCCACAGTGGCTGGAACGAGCACTGTCACCCGGCATATTTATAGCAGTCTGTCCGGCCCCTGAGGGACTGAAAGAGTGCTGTCTCTTGGCATGTTTTCTCAAGTTTTATTTTGGGAAACTAAAAAGAGAGGTGCTGCAGGTGATAAGGGTATTTACTTTAAAAAAACAACTATAGACAGTGGCTGCATGCAGTATTGTTATGTGTATACACAATGATATTAACACATATAGTATAATATATACTGTAATTAGCAGTATAAGTATATTCATAAGTATGTGTGACTTCAGCTAATTTGGCAGTTGGTACATGAACTTAATCAGTTGTAGTCCAAGTACTAGTAATACTGTGTGTAACCACATAATTTTATTGAGTAAAATTTTTGTTGACTGACTCATGCTTTAATGTTGTGCTTTAATGTTGACTGACTCATGCTTTAATGTTGACTGACTCATGCTTTAATGTTATGCTTTAATGTTGACTGACTCATGCTTTAATGTTGTGCTTTAATGTTGACTGACTCATGCTTTAATGTTGTGCTTTAATGTTGACTGACTCATGCTTTAATGTCGTGCTCTAATGTCGTCTGACTTAATGTCGACTGTTGCTCCATTGTGACTCCAAGTAGGCTAATTATATTTAGTTTCCACTTCAATAGCATCTACTGCTTCAACAACAACAAATCTCTCTGGAGCTTTGAGTCCTTTAAAAGGGCATAAAAGGACTTTCCAAGCCAAACACATCATCCTTTGGGGAGCCATATCTGCTCCACAGTACTTGATACGCTGGAATCACTCACGCAAATATACAAGAACAGATATAAAACATCCAGTGCAAGTGACTGTGTCATGTCCCCCGACAAAATCATTCATTTCCCATTTATGGCCTGTAGGCAGAAAACAATATTTCAATTAATCAGAAATATATTTTTTAACACCGAAAGACAACAGACTGTTAGATGTATCCTCGAGAATCCGCATTAAAAAAAAAGATTAAATTATTTCTGTTCTGTGTCCCCATATGTTTTGAGGTGGCATTAACTAGTTGCTTTTGGAGGTACCATAATGTATTATAACCTGTGTGTGTGTGTGCGTGTGTGTTTGTGAACATCAGTTTCTATATATAGGTCAGTGACAAATAAGGGATTCCAGTTAAGAAAATATAAATTGGTTAAAGATGCAAGTAAAAGCAGTTACCTTCATGAGAATGATAGTTATTTCTAAAATGTTATTTTCAGCAAATTTAATTTATGTATTTTCATTTAGAATCATATGATGAGATCAGTAATGGATTTTGTTTTATATTTCTTTTTTTGCATTTATTACCACCCAATAACCAGGAAAGGTGAGATCTTAACTAGTACTGTGTGTCAGGAAACAAAACACTACTATGTATTTGATAAAAATTGCACTTGCTTGTGTGTGCGTGTGTGTGTGTGTGCGCGTGTGAATGCGTTCTCATATAGAACTCAAAACAAAACCCTCACCCTTTTCACATTACGGATTTGAGTATTTTTTACTTTTAACTTTCCGTTCTCAAACGTGCCATTTTCCTGTAATGTGTAATAACTGAAGAAGGAGGCCTCCTGAGATTACTGTGCAGCAGACACCCCTCCTGCTGGTGCCATCTCCACCTCTTTCCCATCTTCTGTTTTTCAGTTTCACATTAACACAGCGAGTGCCGGGCAGGGCGGGGCAGCTGGAGATGGGGTGTAGCTGTAGCACATCTATAACACTGATTCCTGCATTTTGTAACATTGTTCACACCTCCAAAGACAGGGCAGGTTTGAACCTGCAAATTACACAACCGGTACAATGTTATCTCTCTCATCACCGATGCGTATGATAATTATCTACCAGATACTTTTGCTTACTACCAGTTGCTGAAGACTTTCAAACTGATTTCCCCATTTTGCCCAAAGACTCTGAATTTCGCTGAGACACTGGTCTGCTCTAGCATTATCTCGCGCAGGCCAGAAACCACATTCACATGTGAATACATTTTCCTAAAAAAGTCATTGAGTCATTTGCATGTTCACATTTTTCCAATCGCTGAATTTGAAAACAATTATTTTCACACGTGAAAACAAACACATGAAATTGAAATTGTGCTTGTGAGCACATGGTTCTTCTGTGTTCCCTGTGATCTGGAAGGTCTGAGTTTGCCCTGATGTACAACGACCGCTCGGTCCAGGAGAGCCACCACGTCAGCGCCACCTACCGCCTGCTGCAGGAGGAACAGATGAACATCTTCACCAACCTGTCACGCCAGGAGTGGGCGTAAGAACCGCCATATCCTATTCCCTGTTCCCTACTGTATCCCCTTTCCTGTCTGATAGAGCCCTCTCCTCTGTTTCTGTTCCCTACTGTACCCCCTTCCTTGTCTGATAGAGCCCTCTCCTCTGTCTCCTGTTCCTTACTTTATCCCCTTCCCTGTCTGATAGAGCCCTCTCCTCTGTCTCCTGTTCCTTACTTTATCCACTTTCCTGTCTGATAGAGCCCTCTCGTCTGTTTCCTGTTCCCTACTGTATCCCCTTCCCTGTCTGATAGAGCCCTCTCCTCTGTAAATACACCCTAATCTCTGAGAATAAATTATCAGGGCCACGTTTCCTGATAACGGTGTCTCTTAGCGTTTTACGAAGACTTGAATGATATACCTTACTAAAGTTGTTTACTTTTCTTGGCCTGTTTCCTGTTTCCTTGCTTTAAGGCACAGTTTCTACATGCAACATTACTAGGCCCATCGACGGCTCTACGATCGATTATTCACTCCATGCAGCGACTGTTTGACTGCGTTATGAGAGACTGTAGTGTTATTTATGAATAAAACAGTGCAGGAATACTTTAAAATATTGCATTTATCACAACTGGTGGGAACTTACAAACTGAATTATCCAACTGTATATATAATTTTTGCCAAATGGGTGCAAGAACACGGCGCCTCTGATTCTGGTATCACACCTGGTTCCGCTACGCCACCTGGCAATACTTTGGCATGTCATGTTCTTTTATTTACATTATTTTAATATCTTTGTCATGGTGCCTTAAATGACTTTGCAATCAGGGTTGATTTGCCAAACAAAGAAAGAAGCGGTCTCACAGCTTCACAGCAAACAAAATGGAGATAATGTTAGACGTGGCGCTGAATAAAGAAACATTATTTTCCAGTTTTAGGACAACGGTGTCCAACAAACTTAGCTAAGAATGTTTTGGGAAACACGCAGACATGTTAGAGCTTAAGGTATAACTCCGGGAAACACAGCCCAGTTCAGTCAAGATCGATTGGGGATAAGTACAGGCATTAAAAAATGGTCGATTTTAATAACGCAGTTGGGACCAGTTTTTCAATGGCTTCTCTTTGTCATGGTACTGTTAGCTAAACCGCTTTAATTTATTGTTTATATATGTTGTCTGGACCGTATACATTCATCTGTTCTGCATTTAACTGCCATGTCCTCTTGGTAAATTTCTGAAGTGACTGTTGTTCCATAACTGCTAGCAGCTCCCAGGCCATTTCTGGATAGGGTTTCACCAGCTCAGGTCACATTTGAACACAGGTCTAGCTTGGTTCAATGCACTAGTTGAAAGGGGGCTATCCTACAGTCCTCTTATAAGGCAATCTATACTACTGCCATACACTAATTAAAAGGCACCAATTATTGCTTATTAGTATACTTCTCCATATAAGCGTATCTGACAATTTTATTATATGTATAATTATATTATTTTGGTTATGCGATCATAGCTGAATTGCAGTTCCAATCAGACGGTTACTACTCTCCTCCATGTTGCTCATGGCTGTTCAGGTTTTTACGGCAGTGTTTTGTCGAGATGACTCAACAAGCTTTCCAAGCGCAGTTTGCTGAGCTGGGTCAGGCTGACAGCGTTCCAGCCGAAGCACATTTTCATTACTGCGTTTCAAAGGCTTTAAATCTGAATCTAGGCCAGGGCTTTGAACAAGCCTAAAAGCACCGCTTCCACTAACAAATTCTCCTTCGCATTTGAAATGAATTCTACCCTACTGGAAAGTACTTTGGTTAGGTTTACTTCGATGTGTTGCCACCTTTATCTTTCGTCAAATCAGGAAACCATTTTGAAATTACCACATTCAGTCCTGTTCTGACAGTGACAGATGTAGTTTACTACATTACACTGCAGAAGTAATTTACTTTGTAAAATAAGGTCATCAGAAAATGAGGCCTTTCGGTGAACTGCAGTACATTATATTTTATTTGCCAGATGCTTTTATCCAAATAAGTTCATCCTGAACTACAGAACACAGGTCAGGTAAGGTACAATTCTCACAAAGAATCAGTTATCCATAGCCATGTACATCAAGTCTAGTTCACACAGGATGCATAGGCTAAGTCGAAGTCATGCTAAATCCTAAACTAGAAGGGAGGCACGAGTATGATAGAGAGCTGCAGACATTGACAGTAATTGAGCAGTTCCGGATAGCTTTAAACACACAGCATTTCCTTTAAACAGGTTATTTTGGTTTTGTTGCTATAAACCTTAATAAACCATAGCCAAACCGGAAGTAATTGGACTCTTAATATTTTTCAAGCTCAGAAAAAGGCTATTAAAATAAAGAGAGGCTTTTCAATTCATTAAAGGGATTAACAAAATTAACTAACAAAATTACAAAACATTATTCAGGTTGAGTTGTCAGTAGAAAGAGTGGGCATAAATTTAAATTAGCAAGAGAATTAGAGAATAGTCTGTGTGCAACAGCCTGCTATATTGAGTGGTAGAGGCAGAAACTCATGGGGTTCTCAGAACCAAGCACTAGATACCATCTAGATTGTTGCTAAGTGGTGAGCACTACTGACGATACCCTTTAATGGAAGAGAAATGGTAATTCTGACATTCAGATTTTTTTTGTATTTATGGAAAGTGTGACTCATTTATTTTCAGTGTTTGTGATAGGAAGGTCAATACTGCAGTGTATTTTTGAGCCCTCACCCTTCTCTTCTGAAACTGGAGTCCAACACATAAATATGCACATTCATAACATACGTCAAAATAGCTTGCCACTGCAGTCTGTATTGTGTGTGTATACTGGATACCTTCTGCCAATGAATTGTCAATGAGGAATGGAAACGGTCACATGCATGTATTTGTATTATGCCGATACTGTGGTCCAACTCAACCCCTCTCCTGGCCAGCATGTGGGAGCCCCTGTCAGAAGACCTAACTGTGTGTGTGCTATTTCCAGGTTCACTGTATGGCTGACGGTTGAGTTTGTAACTCTACGTTTTTGCAGTGCTGTAGAGTGATGCCCTGTATGTGTGTGTGACTCCAACAGTGCATTTATTATGTGCTGTGTGTGTGTGTGTGCGTGTGTGTGAATCCAACAGCGCATTTATTATGTGCTGTGTGTGTGTGTGCGTGTATGTGTGTGTGTGTGTGTGTGTGTGAATCCCCCCCACTGTATGTATACTCTGGTATGAGTGTGTATGTATTCTCTGCTGAGAATGTGACTCACACTTTGCTGTGTGTGTGTGCGTGTATATGTGTGCGTGTATGTGTGTATATATGTGTGCGTGTATGTGTGTGTGTGTGAGTGTGTTTGTGTGTGTATATGTGTGTGAGTATATGTGTGTGTGTGTATGTGTGAGTGTGTGTGTGTGTGTGTGTGTGTGTGTGTGTGTGTGTGTGTGTGTGTGTGTGTGTGTGTGTGTGTGTGTGTGTGTGTGTGTGTGTGTGTGTGTGTGTGTGTGTGTGTGTGTGTGTGTGTGTGTGTGTGTGTGTGTGTGTGTGTGTGTGTGTGTGGGGCGGCCCGTAGCGTAGTGGTTAAGGTAAATGACTGGGACACGCAAGGTCGGGGGTTCGAATCCCGGTGTAGCCACAATAAGATCCGCACAGCTGTTGGGCCCTTGAACAAGGCCTTTAATCCTGCGTTGCTCCAGGGGAGGATTGTCTCCTGCTTAGTCTAATCAACTGTATGTCGCTCTGGATAAGAGCATCTGCCAAATGCCAATAATGTAATGTAATGTGTGTGTGTGTGTGTGTGTGTGTGTGTGTGTGTGTATGTGACTCTTGTATTCTGTGCTGTAGGGAGCTGCGCTCGTTGGTGATAGAGATGGTTCTGGCCACAGACATGTCCTCCCACCTCCTGCAGGTCAAAGCCATGAGGGCCTGTCTGCAGCAGCAGGAAGGGTAAATAACCATTTCACCCGCTTTGTCTAACCTGCAGTTACATATTCCAACACCAAGAGGGCGATACAGGGATGTACTGTAAGCAGTCTTGGGTACCTCACAGGCTTTTTCCAATCGCTTATTTTTTCCTCCTTACTTCCTTTCCTCACTTCTTCTCCTTGATCCTCACTCAACCCATCGGAGGACACAAGGAAACGAGAGGAAACGTGTATTAGGCTAATTAAATGTCCTTGCTCTTTCAAGCTTCAGATTTAAGCCATGTCAATTACAGACATGACAGAAGGGGAGAGGTGGATCCACAGGTCGATCATTCATACATCACACTTTCCAAACGAATACATCTTCAAAGGACGCACTTGTGTTCCCTCGCTCAAGAATCCTCCTCACTCCTTCAAGGAGCATTTTTTTTTTTTTTTTTTTTTTTTTCAGATTTTTCCCTTTTTCTCCCAATTTGGTAGCCAATTGTACCTCGTCTGATTCAATTGGAGGTAGTCGTATTAGATGTACCGCCCGTACCCCGTCCCTCGGCGGCCCGAATGAGAGCGACACGCCTTCTTCAAGCCGTCTCGTCTCGTGCCCGTTGCCGTGATTCCGAGGCGCCCGAGGTGCTTATTGTGCGGCGATCTAATAACCCTGCCAAGTCCCTCCCTCTGGAGCAGCGAGCCAATTATTGCTGCCCCACGTGAGCCGGCCAAACTTGGCTTTTTGCCGGCCAAGCAACTGCAGCAAACTTCCCCGGTGTGCAACTGCAGCAACTGCAACCGCAAGGATGCTGCGTCTTAGCCTGTTGCTCCACCGCGGCTCCTTCAAGGAGCATTTAACGGGTTGTAAATGTTGTTGGAAGATTTCCGGGATGAGACAAAGACATAAAATAAGCGATTGGACTGAGCCCAGGCCCCCCCTGACCACAGCCCTCTTCACAAGACCCACTGGGTTCGAGGCTGGCAGCCTTCAGTTGGTCCTTAATTGTAAAATTGTTATTTTTGGCATGTATAAACACTATAAAGTACATTCTCACAACAACTATTTGTTCTGAGAATGTACATTAGTATGTTTGAAAGAGCACGGATAACACCCTAATGTCTGGCTCCGCCCATTGACATCTTGTGGCAATAATGTCTCGTCATAACCAATCAGACAGGGGGCCAATGCCTTTTTTACTTTATTAAAAAAAAGAACTAGGCCTATAGTTTACTGTATCTGATCAGCAGGGTTGTACCATAGCCCTGTTGGTAGAGATGGCTGTATAATTAGGCATACATTTTCCCATCTTCTGACATGTGACATATGACATCATGTGGTCGGGTCTCTTCAGTAGGAGAGTCTACCATCAGTTTCAAAAACACAGCTTGAGCTGGACAAACCATGTCAAGCTGGGAGCTGGTAGATTGCAGACACATAAGAAACTGGGCTTGCTTGTGTGCCTTTGTAGGGTAGATAAACCCAAAGCCATGTCTCTGCTGCTCCACACTGCCGACATCAGCCACCCCACCAAACCCTGGACCCTACACTCCCGATGGACCCAGGCACTGATGGAGGAGTTCTTCAGACAGGTAAACGCTCACCTGTGAGCAGGTTCCCTCTCACCTAGGGCCCTGTGAGCATGTCCCCTCTCACCTACAGAAATATAACTGCCAAAATGTTTAAATTGGGGACCGCAGTAGACTCTGTAAAGTAACCTCCAGATATTGTTCCTCTAATGCTGTCAGTAACATTATTTTTACTCCAGTCCTATCAGTCAGTTAAAACAAACACAAAGTGCAGCATGCTCAAAGCTGTTGGGTGTGTTCGTTTATCAGCTAATGAACGAACCCACCCTTTGTTTAAGTCACTGAGACACACTTGCCTCTTGAGTCTGCTTTTGGGGGTAGGTTAAGTTTAATTAGATTTTTGAAGTTAGAAAGATAAACACCTTGTTCTTCCAACCGTTTGCCTTAGTAGCCTACCTATTGTCTCTATTAGATCATTTAGCTTGTAGCTTTTTGTCTACTTACCGCTGTTTGAAGCATGATTAGTCGAATGAAAATGACATTGCCGACAGCCTGGCTCACGTATACCATTCCCCGCTGTCACACCGCTGTCACACTGCTGTCACACCGCTGTGCTGTCACACTGTCTGTCACACCACTGTGCTGTCACACTGTCTGTCACACTGCTGTCACACTGCTGTCACACTGCTGTCACACCGCTGTCACACTGCTGTCACACCACTGTGCTGTCACACTGTCTGTCACACTGCAGTCACACTGCTGTCACACCGCTGTGCTGTCACACTGTCTGTCACACTGCTGTCACACTGCTGTCACACTGCAGTCACACCACTGTGCTGTCACACTGCTGTCACACTGCTGTCACACTGCAGTCACACCGCTGTGCTGTCACACTGTCTGTCACACCACTGTGCTGTCACACTGTCTGTCACACTGCTGTCACACTGCTGTCACACCGCTGTCACACTGCTGTCACACCGCTGTGCTGTCACACTGTCTGTCACACTGCAGTCACACTGCTGTCACACTGCAGTCACACTGCTGTCACACTGTCTGTCACACCACTGTGCTGTCACACTGTCTGTCACACTGCTGTCACACTGCTGTCACACTGCTGTGCTGTCACACTGCAGTCACACTGCTGTCACACTGCTGTGCTGTCACACTGCTGTGCTGTCACACTGCTGTCACACTGCTGTCACACTGTCACACTGCTGTGCTGTCACACCGCTGTCACACTGCTGTCACACTGCTGTCACACTGCTGTCACACCGCTGTCTAGCTCAAACTTGCTGCTGATGTCAGAGCAGAATTCCACTTGAAATTTGAGTAAGTAGAGAAAAGTCCCACTTCCCCCCCCCTGTTCTGTCTCAATGTTTTCATCAATTATGCGGCCTTTATAGAAAATAAATGGGGCTATGTGCTGGCAGCAGAAAATGTGTGTACGCATGAGGGAAATAATCCAGGTTGCGGTACTGCTTTAGTTGGCTATCATTCAAAATAATGTTTGCATAAATATTGGCAATATACTGGTAGTAGACCCAAAGAGAAATGCATTAAGGAATCAAATGTGCCTACCTCCTAATTTTCCCTGTTATATCTGCACTTTTTACAGTTCCATCATGCCTGAAAGAAAAAAGACAATCACTGGTTTTGTTAAAAAAAAAAAAGCAGCATGTTTGGTTACTGCTGAAATTGGTGTTGTTCATGTTCTCATTCAACATCTTTTCAGTAGCTTATGTACAGTCTTCTAAGCTAGATCTATGGCAATTTTGTACTTAAGGCATAATGCTGTTTTTATCTGTCCTTACTTTTATTGGATGGGTGAGTACAGAAAATATTTAAACAGATTGTGAGACTTCATTAAACAGTTATTGTGTGAATAAATTGTTACACTGTCTGTCATTTTTAAAGTGAAGATCACTTTGATCATCCAGTTCCTATAGGTTAGTCAGTCTCAGATGTGCCTAATCTGCAGCACCCTTTATAATGTTGGGGACAAATACCCATCATTTATTCATTTGCCTCTGTACTCCACGATTTGAGATTTAATTACATTTTGGTTTCACTGTGTAGAAATTACAGCAGTGTTTATACATAGTCCCCCAATTTCAGGGTACCATAATGTTATGTAAATTAAAGTAGTCATGTAAACCATTTTGTATGCAATTGCTTGAAGTCTGCGGTTCATGGACATCACTCAGTTGCTGGGTGTCTTCTCTGGTGATGCTCTGCCAGGCCTGTATTGCAGCCATCTTTAGCTCATGGTTGTTTCTGGGGCTCGTCCCCTTAAGTTTTCTCCCCAGCATATAAAAGGCATGCTGAATTACGTTCAGAATGGGTGATTAACTCGGCCACTCAAGATTGACCACTTCTTTAGCTTCGAAAAACTCCTTTGTTGCATTAGCAGTGGATTTGGGATCATTGTTGTGGTGTAGAATGAACCACCGGCCCATGAGTTCTGAGTCATTCGCTTGAGCAGATTTTGTCTACACACTTTATAATTCATTTTGCTGCTACCATCAGCAGTTACATCTTCAATGAAGATAAGTGAGGCAGTGCCTTCGGCAGCCATACATGCCCAGGTCATGCGATTAGTCCCTTTGCGATCACCAGCGCTCTCTTTTTTCTTAATTATGTTCCAAAGTGTTGATTTTGGTAAGGTTTGGCTGATGTCTTTAAATATTGTATACTTTCTCAGTCTTATTCTTTTACTTTGACTTTCATTGGCACAACATTGTTGATAAACAGCAATGGTGTTCCAAAGGTGATGGAAACACTGCAGGAAAGACGAGGTGCTGAGAGCTTATATCTGCATGGTGGTTGAATGTGATATTTGCCAGTTGTCTTTAGGCAACAATAAAACAAATGTGCATAATTTTCTTTGTATGTATTGAGAATTGTAAGACCATGCCTCCACTTTCTCCATGGTTGTTTGTTACCATAGCTACCACTATGACACACGATCATCTTGGGAAACTTTTCACAAGCTAGCTAACTTATATCAACTATCGATAGCTAAGGTAAGGATGCTGACTTATCCAATAATATGTTTTGCTAGCTAGCTAGCCAAGTAAATATATAACGTCCTTATGTAAGCAAACTAGCTAGCTAACGTTATTGATAACATCACCTTATGAAAGCAAGCTAGCTAGCTAGCTAACGTTAATATATGAAAATACCATTTAATAAAATCTGAGAATGTGCACTTTAACCACATGTGACTTGTGATTCCAAATCTAAAATCGTGGCAAATCAGAGGCAAATACATAATGGGCCTTTGTCCCAAACTTTATGGAGGGCACAGTATGTGGGGCGGCCTGTAGCGTAGTGGTTAAGGTACATGATTGGGACCCGCAAGGTTGCTGGTTCAATCCCCGGTGTAGCCACAATAAGATCCCTTAACCCTGCATTGCTCCAGGGGAGGATTGTCTCCTGCTTAGTCTAAAATCAACTGTATGTTGCTCTGCCATTAATGTAAAAGGTGACGTAGGCTAGGACTCCCTGTCTGCAGATCTACATGAGCAGGCTAATGGACCCCACAATGAAGTTAAATGGATTCTCTTATTTTTTCAGGGGGATAGAGAGGCAGAGCTGGGACTCCCATTCTCTCCCCTGTGCGACCGAAATAACACCTTAGTGGCCCAATCCCAGATAGGTAATGCAGCACATTGCTACTGTATTCTACCGTAAATGTTCAGTATGCTATAATACCACATAACTACTGTATTGTACTGTAAATGTTCAGTATGCTATAATACCACATAACTACTGTATTGTACTGTAAATGTTCAGTATGCTATAATACCACATAACTACTGTATTGTACCGTAAATGTTCAGTATGCTATAATACCACATAACTACTGTATTGTACTGTAAATGTTCAGTATGCTATAATACCACATAACTACTGTATTGTACTGTAAATGTTCAGGATGCTATAATACCACATAACTACTGTATTGTACTGTAAATGTTCTGTAGGCTATGACACACCACATCACGACTGTATTCTACTGCAAATGTTCAGTAGGCTGATATACCGCATAGCCACTGTATTGTACTGTAAATGTTCAGTAGGCTATGACACCAGAGTTTCAGATTAAAGATTTTTACGTCTTTAATCTTATTTCAGGCCTTTGTCTGAAAAAGGAGTGAAGCCAAAAAAAAAAAAAAACAGTGACTCCCAGACTCCCAACGATCCGCATCAATGTTTTGAGTGGCAAAATGTAATTATATTCATGACTGTAATTAACCTGAAATTAAGTTTCAGATTTAGGCATGCACATATGTTTGGCATCAGTAAATCACTATTTAACAAAGGCACATGAGAGCATGTTACTGAATAACAGCACTAACGGGAAACTTCAATAAGTGAAAAACGTCTACCACGCGACCAGAGCTACCACGTCTCAGTGACTTATCTGATGTATTCATTGTGTTCTGCCAAGTTATCTTCTGAATTGGTACAAACAACTGAATGATTGACAGCTGACTGTAACTTCACCCATGTATTAATTCTCACTCTCCCATCACTAAATGACAAGGCATTTTGCCTCTGCAGGCTTCATTGATTTCATTGTGGACCCTACCTTCTCCCTGCTGACGGACATGGCTGAGAGGATCGTCATCCCTCTGGTTCAGGAGAATCCAAACCCACCGGACCCCGGCAATCGAAACAGGTGTCCTGAGAACACTTTGTGGATTTAATTTTATTTTCTTAGGGCTTGTTATATGTCGATCTATTCAGGATTTGTACCTTGATGAGCAGAGTACATTTGCATTAGTACTGTAGTGACAGTCACGGGTCTGGCATATTGCTCTTGTAGATAGGGGTCCAAGTAAGGAGAATGTACTTGTGTTTGTTATTCCACACTGTCACTATGGATAAGAGCTGCTAAATCAATTAAATGAATGAATCTCTTGCCTGAACTTGTGCAATATATGCCTAGGCTACATTTTCAAATAAAATATTAAAACTATTTTACGCACACCGATTTATTGCCGAATCTGAGCAAACAAACATCTGCAGTAACAGAAACCTACTGGTTTCTAAATTAAGTAAATGGTTTTTTTTTCATGTTTCTTTCTCACCTTTCCCCTCCAGTTTGCTGTGGAAAGAGAGCTCAAGGGGTCTGCAGTGGAGTCTCGCCCACATGACGGCCGAGCTGGTCAGCTTCAGGTCTGCGTGGACCCGTCACACCGAGGACAACAAGTTCAAATGGAAGGAGCGAGCGGTTAACGGTGCGTATGGCCCGTAC
The DNA here is from genome assembly GCF_963514075.1 of Conger conger. Taxonomy (NCBI): domain Eukaryota; kingdom Metazoa; phylum Chordata; class Actinopteri; order Anguilliformes; family Congridae; genus Conger; species Conger conger. The sequence goes on along the minus strand of NC_083773.1, from coordinate 45,025,983 downwards.
CAGCGTCAACACCAGCCTTCGCTGTTAAAGCAGCACTGTTCAGCTTATTTGGATTAAATGCTAAATTAAATTATGCATGTAGGCATTTTTAAAATCACAATCATTATAGCCATGTCCTAAATATGGGGCAAAGCTTCTCAAAGCAAACATGTCGAGTGACGTCACTAAACGTGTTTGGCTTGAGTCTTCAGGCTGTGTTACCCAGAAGGTAACGGGCACTCAAATTCATCGAGATATATCTCAAACTCCACCCTTGGCCACCCATCCAGGTGGTCACATGACATTCCAGTGAAAATACGGTAACGTTAGCATACAGATATCGGCACTTACCTTGGCTAGCCTGAGCCATATGAGGACAGCGCTGACTTCGCCAGGTTACGGCACTGCTCCTCATCCACACCAGCAATCAGCCATCATTTTGATATTCTACCAGCTCCATTGCTATCATCAATAAATCCGGTAGCCTACTGTTGTGTTTTTCTAGCTCACTTTACATTGGATGTCGACAGCTATGATGTTTTCACTCATTAGATTAAGCAACGATGATCTGGTTCAGTTGTAACCAGCTAATTTAGCTAGCTAGCTAGCTAGCCCTAGTCTCTAATAATTATTATGAGAGACCAGGGCTAGCTACCTAGCTAGATAGCTAGTTAAATTACAGTTAAATAAGAAAAGACAAGCAAAATGACGAAATTTCTCTTTAAAATCAATTTACTATATGGGAATGAACGTGCGCGTCAACCATCGAGAAATGAAGCCCTTCTTTTCTCACTCACGCAATTCTTCCTCTGTAAATTCTGGTTCAAAAGAAAGTTTTTCAAAATCAAAAAGCTTTTCTATCTCGGTGAAGTCATAGCTGTCCATCATATCGCTCAGGCTAGCCAAGGTAGGTTCCGTGATATTTGTATGCTAACGATACCGTATTTTCCTGGGAGTGTCATGTGATCGCCTGGATGGGTAGCCGTCCATAAACCAGTCTCTGCATTCATGAGTTTGAGCGCCTGTAACTTTCTGAGAAACACAAGTTTTGCCCCATATTTAGGAAACAGTGATTTTACAAATGCCTACAAACATAATTAAACGGTAAGGTAAGATTTTTGTTTTAAAACATTGTTACAAGACCATTATTCCTATCATTGCAAAAGGCTGACTGACATGTTGACTCGCCCTCTGCCTGTGTTTATAGTCCTTAAATTCGGGTTTCAAAAAATACAGTTGACGACCCGACACTCTGTACCAAAACATTGTACAACTGTACAATAATTCAAGGTTATTGGTTTAAAATTGGTTCTAATTGCCACAGCCATTGGTGTTTCAACATCAGCGCGTTTACAGAGAAGGGGGTGGGATAAACAGTGTTGTGGTTTGAAGGTGTTTGTTGCTGCTATTCCTCTCTTGACTGTTAGAAATCCAAAATTACCTGTTGTACCTTTAAGCATTTAATCCAAATAAGCTCAACTAAAAAAATGTGACAGTGTGATACTTGGTCTTTCATTCACAAGAATAAAATTATACTGAATTGATCAGAAACCAATTATATTTTGCGGTATACAGTACCTGCTATGTTTGTAAGAGCTAATTAGCCAGGCAGCTGGAAGTAGGAAACGGATTTTGATAAAAGTCACCAAGCATGTGCTAAAACTTATTACGCTCCCGCGCCAGAAGCATTATGCTTTCGGTTTGTTGTGTGTCCGTCCAATTTTAATGAGCACAATATCTCAGGGACTTATTCATGGAATTTCTTCAAATGTGGAAGATATGTCCACTTGGACAGAAGGATGAACCAATTATAATGTGGTGGTCAAAGGTCAAGGTCGTTGTGACGTCCGAAAATACGTTTTTGGACATAACGCGAGAAGTCATGCGCTAATTATGAAAAAATTTCACACAAATGTCTAATTGGATAAAATGATGAAGTGATGACATTTTATATCGAATGCAGCTGAGAAAACGATCTTTGGTTATTTTGTTTGTTGATTGGTTGATTAGTTGATATTTTAGAGTGAGTATCAAAACACTTTTTGTTTCAATGTTCTTCAATAGTTGGTTTGATGTTCAGTAGGCAAAATTATGGTGCAAATCAAATAAATTAATACAATGTTTAAACATGCAATTTTTTTGAAGAAAATGTAAATAATCAAATATTTTTCTTGGTCTTATCATTGCACTTCTCTGCCTTTAACTAAATATTCAGTTTGTAAGGAGAAAATGTATTGTATTCAACATTTAATGTAGTTTACATTATAGGTAACACCTATGACGAATAATCAGCATAGAAAAAAAATAGTACATTAAGCTCTACCTGTTGTGGATTCATCAAGTTTAGAAGTTAGTTGTTGCTGGACAAGCAGGGATGTAAACTGCAGCTTGACTGGTTGGTGGAGGCATACAACCGGGAGGCAGTTATTTTGCTGTAAATTTGAATTAGACCTCAAAATTCTGTATTTTGACAATGAACTGGTCATAGACGTAACATGGCAAGGCATAATGCTAACATGAATGATGCTAAGTTCGAAACGGACTGTTACGTTCAGCAACATTATTGCGTGTGGGTAATGTCAGGAGCCAGATGACATTCCATAGCACAGGGACAGTAGCAGCAGCCACAAAGATAAGCCCTTTGTTTAAATTTGACTGTGGGCCTATTTTTATTTTCTTACTTTTAATCAATTTTAATCAAAAATATAAAAACCTTTTGTAAATATAAGCCCCTGGGGTCTTTGGCTCAGACAGGGTCTTGAATCCCTGGGCTCAACCTTCATGTTTGTGATTTTGTTTGAAGTTGCTCTGGTTAAGAGAGCTGAATAACTGAATATAGCAGTAAACTTCCCGCCTGTTTGTTCCTGGAAGGTTCGGTGGATCAGAGCTCCACAGCGGAGCTGTCATCCAGCCCTGACGCTGGCTCGGAGGAGCTCCCACAGAAGTTTCCGGAAGGGAGCACTCAGCAGCAGTGATGGCTGACAGACGGGATGGGGGCTGAACCCCACACACCGCACTGCAGCTGCATGAAGACCCCTAATGCCCGAACCCCACACACCGCACTGCAGCTGCATGAAGACCCCTAATGCCCGAACCCCACACACCGCACTGCAGCTGCATGAAGACCCCTAATGCCCGAACCCCACACACCGCACTGCAGCTGCATGAAGACCTCTAATGCCCGAACCCCACACACCGCACTGCAGCTGCATGAAGACCCCTAATGCCCGAACCCCACACACCGCACTGCAGCTGCATGAAGACCCCTAATGCCCGAACCCCACACACCGCACTGCAGCTGCATGAAGACCCCTAATGCCCGAACCCCACACACCGCACTGCAGCTGCATGAAGACCCCTAATGCCCGAACCCCACACACCGCACTGCAGCTGCATGAAGACCCCTAATGCCCGAACCCCACTCACCGCACTGCAGCTGCATGAAGACCCCTAATGCCCGAACCCCACACACCGCACTGCAGCTGCATGAAGACCTCTAATGCCCGAACCCCACACACCGCACTGCAGCTGCATGAAGACCCCTAATGCCCGAACCCCACACACCGCACTGCAGCTGCATGAAGACCCCTAATGCCCGAACCCCACACACCGCACTGCAGCTGCATGAAGACCCCTAATGCCCGAACCCCACTCACCGCACTGCAGCTGCATGAAGACCCCTAACGCCCGAACCCCACACACCGCACTGCAGCTGCATGAAGACCCCTAATGCCCGAACCCCACTCACCGCACTGCAGCTGCATGAAGACCCCTAATGCCCGAACCCCACTCACCGCACTGCAGCTGCATGAAGACCCCTAATGCCCGAACCCCACACACCGCACTGCAGCTGCATGAAGACCCCTAATGCCCGAACCCCACACACCGCACTGCAGCTGCATGAAGACCTCTAATGCCCGAACCCCACTCACCGCACTGCAGCTGCATGAAGACCCCTAATGCCCGAACCCCACACACCGCACTGCAGCTGCATGAAGACCTCTAATGCCCGAACCCCACTCACCGCACTGCAGCTGCATGAAGACCCCTAATGCCCGAACGTAGCCTCCGTAAACTGCACCCCTCAGAGCCTGTGTCCTGTCTCACACTTTATTTTGTCTTTCTTCAAATTCAGCACACTATGGGCCTGAGTCACAGACACAGATTGAGCTTAATCCTGGACTTAATTTTGTTTTCATGCCAAACTCAATTTAGTCCAGGACTAAGCTTAAAGGTACAATAGGTAATTTTGGACTTCTAACGGTCAAGAGAGGAATAGCAGCAACAAACACCTTCAAACACTGTTTATCCCTCCCCCTTTCTCTGTGAACACGATGATGTTGAAACGCCATTGGCTGTGGCAATTAGGACCAATTTTCAACCAGTGAGCTTGAATTATTGTCCAGCTGTACAATGTTTTGGTACAGAGTGTCGGTGCGTCAACTGTATGCATTGAAAGCCGAATTTAAGGACCGTAAACACAGGCAAACACAGGCTGAGTCAACGTCAATGATAGGAAGGGATTTACAATGGTCTTGTAACAATGTTTTAACACAAAAATCTTAGCTATTGTACCTTTAATCTGTATCTGTGAAACCGGCCCTATATCTTATTCTTCAGCCGTGTACACTGCTGCAACCTCAGCCAATGGGGGGAGAGCATATACAGGTGTATGTTTTCCACCGCTGCACAGACACGAGCCAGAGGAGGACTCATCATGCTCAGTGAGGGGGCTGAAGGGGGTTCCTGCCCCAGGGGCGACCCTATTATGCATCACCCTACAGGGGGTGAAGGGGGTTCCTGCCCCAGGGGCGACCCTATTATGCATCACCCTACAGGGGGTGAAGGGGGTTCCTGCCCCAGGGGCGACCCTATTATGCATCACCCTACAGGGGGTGAAGGGGGTTCCTGCCCCAGGGGCGACCCTATTATGCATCACCCTACAGGGGGTGAAGGGGGTTCCTGCCCCAGGGGCGACCCTATTATGCATCACCCTACAGGGGGTGAAGGGGGTTCCTGCCCCAGGGGCGACCCTATTATGCATCACCCTACAGGGGGTGAAGGGGGTTCCTGCCCCAGGGGCGACCCTATTATGCATCACCCTACAGGGGGTGAAGGGGGTTCCTGCCCCAGGGGCGACCGGGACAGGGCCCTGAGCCACCCAGCACCTCCGAGTGAGAGAGAGAGAGAGGTGGTAATCTCCTGGCTAGAACTCCTCCATCACAAATTGAAATGGCTGAACCCCTCAGAAGCCTGAGGATGCTCCCAGTTGAAGCAGGGCTGTGAGAGGGGGGTAACCTCCCCTAGTGCAATGCTAACTCTGCTCCCCAAACTTCAGACAGTTTTCCCTGGGTCACAAACTCCTCACAGGGCACCCTCAGTCCCGGGATTGAGTGGGATTGGCTTTGATTTTATCGCCTCGTGAGAGAATCGCAGGTCAAGATCAAAAGCGGAGTGATTTTTCTGACAGGCCTTTGAAAGCACACAAGCACTAATGTAGGTTACTGATTTAGCTTTCGCCAAGTCTTAATGGTGAATGATATTTGAAATGACTGAACATGCTGGCATGTTACTCTGTACGTTTATTGCAACTTCTGGGTAGGACCCACTTCTGATCAGAATTTGCGGTTTATTATTGAGTAACAAAGGTAATCCGCCGTGTGCCATCTTATTTTTTGGATAGACACTGTTTTTTATTTGTTCCTACGATTAACTGAGTATGACAGGTCATGAGAGAATTGAACATCGTGTCGTTTTAAATCTCGGGCAAATGCATTATGTATACAATATGATAACAATCCTAATATTCTAATTCAGACATTTTTGAAAGGATATTATAAAGGTCTGTGGAATGCTCAGTTTGGATCTGATTAGGATAACCGCACTTCAATGTATTTCAGCCTCTGTGTTGCCGTTTCCCCTCACATGTAGGATATGTTATATTCCAGATTCAATTCAAGCTAGCTAGACTTGATACTTGGTATTTGAAGGTTGTTTTTTAAGTGCGTCCAAACTGAAATGCTGCACAGGGTCCATTATCTCTCAGAGCTGCACACGTGTCCTCTGTTGGTACAGCCCCACTACCTGATGAATGTCATACTGTACTGAAAGTCTTCAGAGTGTCAGCCTCACACGCACACTCACTGACGGCTGGCCTCCGGCCTGTGCAGAGGCCTTGGCTTCTATGCACATTATGTAAAAGAAGAAATGAAATACTGTATGTAACAAGTGATTTCCTTTTCATTTCTTTCTGCAGTCAAAGCAGCTGTGCCTTCTTAAGAAAAAAAGCAATATGAAACAGAAAAACTGCCTTCTGCTTGTATGGGTTAGAAATCTTCCAAATGGGAGCTAGAGCCACAGTGGAACAGTGGGTTTTTTAAACTGTCTGTAAACGCTCCTCTACTGTCTAAACCTTTTACTGTAATTTAATTTACTAATAATAATTTAATAATGCTTAAATAAGTGCAAATAATGGAATTAATTGAGAAATGTTATTTTATACCTTGTTATGCAATACTACGAGAATAAAGTATGTAATGGATGCAGTTGTTTTGTTTTGTATTTTGGCGTGAAACTGTACTGTAGTTATGACTATAACTATTGATGGGTCAGAAGTATTTTCTATTCTGATATTGTCATAATCTTGCACATTGAAGAATGTTTTTTTGGTTTTTGTTGTTGTTGTATTTTGTTTTATTTAACACATATTGAAAGTTCTCATATAGCTCTATGCTCAGGCTGAGTTTCAGAACTGAGGAGCTAATAAAGTTGGTTCAAATGAAAAAACAAATCAGAGTGCAAGCTGGGAAATGGAGAATAGATATCTGAATGAAGTTGTTTGCTTACGACCAAAGCATGAAAACATATGCTTATTTAATTTAACAACGTGATACCAGTGAATGCATACAGTACTTTCTTGCTAATAGCTGTTATTCAGATCTATAGTTGTAACAAGCATGTGTGGATGAAATACCATTGGAAAAAAGCCACAGAACACTGCTACAACATTAGGAACTCATTATGTAGCCTGACCTTGCTGAAACCGATTCTAGATATTAGCTAAACGTGTGGCAGGTCTGGGGGGCTTAATGGACTTTGCTGATTCAGTGCTAAAGCCCAGCAACTTGTCTTGCTTTTCCAGCTGAAGTATTGCTGTAATCTATAGCCGGCAGATGTTTCTGTCATTGCCGCATTTCTGTCCTAGTCCCGGTTTGCTGATATCACACTCCTCCAGCCTCCCTTCCCATAAATCACTGAACGGCACCCTGCCTCTCCTGTGTGCATCAGTGTGCTGTTGTTAAGGAAGGGGTAATGAAGTGATTTAACCAACCACAGGAAGGGATGCAGACTGTACCCTGAACTCTGCACATTTAAGGTGAGTCATGGTCTCAAAAGTGCTTAACAACGAGAAGGTTTTATTTAAGTATAGCAGGAACATAGAACACTGTATATGTAACTAGGCATTTTTTTCCCCCCATGACCACATACCTAGGGTTACCATAGCAGCATTCTTCAAAATTATTTTACATTTACAGTCAAGATTTATCGTAATATTCAGCTAATGCACATGTTATACATTATTGGCATCTGTTCAACTTTAAATACATAAATTTCATGAGACAATTATTATTATTATTATTATTATTATTATTATTATTATTAGTAGTTGTAGTAGTAGTAGTAGTAGTACTTGCTTCCAGCTCAGAAAATTTCCTTTTGCATAGATGAACAAAATTAATAACAAAATAATTATTGCATGTAGCTGAATCTACACCATGCATGTGAGACCCCATTCCAATAGCCTTCCAGGGCTTCCCTGCCCTGATCTGGGCCTGCGGATGGCCTGGATGTTTGTATTGAGCCATAGGCCAGGAGGGCGGGTACATGCATCTGTGTGTGCATTACACAGATGTTGTGTTTCTGTTCTCACCCAGCAGGAGGCAGTAGAGCGCAGGTTTGATCCCAGGGTTCAGGTCGAATGGAAGGTTTTCAGATCCCTGAAGTCACTCCGCATCACACTGGAAAATAAATGCCCTTTCCCCTCTGTGAGACAGGGAAGCTAGGGGATTGCTAGGTTAAAAATTCATTGAGCCAGACTTCCCATCCCATACCGCTCAGTCCACAGAGACTATGCTCCGTGGCTTCATCACTGCTGCCTGCCCGAGGTCAGTGACGTCAGTCTCCAGCCTGGGGAGGCCAAATCAGCTACTGCTCTAACAAACCACTGAGGTCCCTGCTCTAGCTTTCCACAGGTAAAATAAAACAAAGCTAATTACAGCACAGCGAATCGGGCTTACGGTCACAAGCACTTTATTAGGTATTTATTAGACTTTTTTTTTGCACTTCTACTGCTGTGGCCTATCCACTTGGTGATGTGTTGTGTGTTCTCTTCTGCATACCACTGTTGGTATGTATGGTTATTTGCTTTACTGTGACCTTCCTGTCAGCTTTGACCAGTCTGGCCATCTCTCTCTGACGTCTCTTGTTAACAAAGCGTTTCTGTCTGCAGAACTGCTGCTCACTGGATTTTTAGTTTTTTGCACCATTTTATGCAAACCTCAGAGAGTAGTGTGTGTGAAAATCCCAGCAGATCAGCAGGTTCTGAGATACTGAAACTAGTTTGTCTGCCACCACCAATCATTCCACGGTAAGGTCAATGTGAACATCAACTGAAGCCCCTGACCCGTATCTACATGACTGTATGCATTGCACTGCTGCCACACAATTGGCTGTTTAGATAATCGCATAAATAATAAGGTGAAATACAGTAAAAATGTTCCGCTCCTGCTGAGAAAAACAAGCTGGGTTTTGAAGCAGCTGGTAGCTGGTTGACCATACCCTAGGTCAACTTTATGACCAGCATGGCCATGCTGGTTGCCCAGCTCATACCCAGCTAGACCACCTTTTGACCAGCTTGACCTGCTGAATTTTCAAGGTGGTCAAGCTGGCATAGCTGGATTTTACAGCAGGGACATGTCTTTTGGACATGTTTTCTTTTTGCTGGGGATCTGAAAACATGAACCATGCCACCATGTTGAATAGATTCACTTTCCTCTCCAGTGTCCAGGAGCCTCTTGTAAAGTCTTTTGTCGTTTCCGTGTTAAGTCGACTGAATTTACCCGACTATGGCGCAAATAAATCATATTTTTCATGGTGCCCTTAGGCACTGAGTGTAACTTCAAACCAAGACTGTAGACCCACAGGGTTTTGAAATATTGATGAAGATGATGTTATATTATGCTCACTGCTCATTGTCTGTTACATAATTAATATCCCTTTTCTATTTTTAGCAGACCTGTCAGTATGCCTGGGAGTACACAGCACCAGTAGTGTGGCCATGGTACTCCAGGGCTGGGGTGTGTAGTGTGACCATGGTACCCCAGGGCTGGGGAGTGTAGTGTGGCCATGGTACTCCAGGGCTGGGGTGTGTAGTGTGGCCATGGTACTCCAGGGCTGGGGTGTATAGTGTGGCCATGGTACCCCAGGGCTGGGGAGTGTAGTGTGGCCATGGTACTCCAGGGCTGGGGTGTGTAGTGTGACCATGGTACCCCAGGGCTGGGGTGTGTAGTGTGGCCATGGTACTCCAGGGCTGGGGTGTGTAGTGTGACCATGGTACTCCAGGGCTGGGGTGTATAGTGTGGCCATGGTACTCCAGGGCTGGGGAGTATAGTGTGGCCATGGTACTCCAGGGCTGGGGTGTGTAGTGTGGCCATGGTACTCCAGGGCTGGGGAGTATAGGGTGTAAGAATGGAATGGGAAATGTTTCCCTGTTGAATAAACCCATACACAATCAGGAGCATTTATAAATATTTACTTTGCTTACCAACACCACTATTACAGCTGTACAATAAAAGATAGAACTTTACATTGGTCTGCTTATAGTCTTCACTTACAGTCACATGGCTGCAAATTCCAGAACTTGCCTCAGAGAATTTATTAAAAAAGCAGCTGTCCGTATTCCACAAATATGGATGTGTGTGCATATAACAATCAAAACGCCAACATCTAACGCTGCTGTGGGTGTGGGTTAAGCTGTGGGTGTAGGTTAAGCTGTGGGTGTGGGTGTGGGTGTGGGTTAAGCTGTGGGTTAAGTCGACTTCATCACTACATTTTCCCCTTTTCCATTTGTTGAGTGATGTCAGAGTCTGCATCGGCCACCCATCCACAGACTCCCCACTACGGTTTGGATTTATACAGCACCAGCTTCATTTATGTCCACATCAGCTAAGGAAATGAAGCGGAACCCTCATAGAGCATTTCACAGTTCATTTACTCAACTGTAATTAAGAGATGGCATTGACTGGAATGAAACAGTGCCAGTGAGCTATCCGTGGCTCTAATGGGGCTGGCATCGACACAGCTGTCAGCCCACCAGTGTTTCACTAATACCACTACAGTGGTCTGCTAGCGAGTGTTTCACTAATACCTCTACAGTGGTCTGCTAGCCAGTGCTTCACTAATACCACTACAGTGGTCTGCTAGCGAGTGTTTCACTAATACCACTACAGAGGTCTGCTAGTGAGTGTTTCACTAATACCACTACAGTGGTCTGCTAGCGAGTGTTTCACTAATACCACTACAGTGGTCTGCTAGCGAGTGTTTCACTAATACCTCTACAGTGGTCTGCTAGCGAGTGTTTCACTAATACCACTACAGTGGTCTGCTAGCGAGTGTTTCACTAATACCTCTACAGTGGTCTGCTAGCCAGTGTTTCACTAATACCTCTACAGTGGTCTGCTAGCCAGTGTTTCACTAATACCACTACAGTGGTCTGCTAGCGAGTGTTTCACTAATACCACTACAGTGGTCTGCTAGCGAGTGTTTCACTAATACCACTACAGTGGTCTGCTAGCGAGTGTTTCACTAATACCACTACAGTGGTCTGCTAGCGAGTGTTTCACTAATACCACTACAGTGGTCTGCTAGCGAGTGTTTCACTAATACCACTACAGTGGTCTGCTAGCGAGTGTTTCACTAATACCACTACAGTGGTCTGCTAGCGAGTGTTTCACTAATACCACTACAGTGGTCTGCTAGCGAGTGTTTCACTAATACCACTACAGTGGTCTGCTAGCGAGTGTTTCACTAATACCACTACAGTGGTCTGCTAGCGAGTGTTTCACTAATACCACTACAGTGGTCTGCTAGCGAGTGTTTCACTAATACCACTACAGTGGTCTGCTAGCGAGTGTTTCACTAATACCACTACAGTGGTCTGCTAGCCAGTGTTTCACTAATACCTCTACAGTGGTCTGCTAGCCAGTGTTTCACTAATACCTCTACAGTGGTCTGCTAGCCAGTGTTTCACTAATACCACTACAGAGGTCTGCTAGCCAGTGTTTCACTAATACCTCTACAGTGGTCTGCTAGCCAGTGTTTCACTAATACCTCTACAGTGGTCTGCTAGTCAGTGTTTCACTAATACCACTACAGAGGTGTAGGGACTACAACTTCCACATTCCCACAGGAAAATTCCGCGACGTCCACCACGAATGACGTCTAACTTGGTTCAGCCAATCCCGTAATGGCGGGAGCAATAAACGGTCCCGTATAAGAGCAAGACACGTTCTTGGGATCTCTCTCTTCTGCTTTTTCTGCCTCTTCTGCTTCTTCTCTTCAACGCACCCTTTTTGGCCATTCGCTTCAGCTCATCTGCTCCGAGACTCGGACAGAGGCTGAATGCTGCACAGTGCACTACCAGGCCTACGGACACACCCAGTTACCTTGCGGTAACTTCGTGGCCTATAGCGAGTGGAAACTGGTGTACGTGGAACGCTACATCAGTTTACTCCTGCAAAGCTCACCATTGAACAACAGCAACAAACTTTTCCACCCGGAAAAAGGACAAGCGAACATCCTTCCAGCAACCGAGTGGACCAGACGACAGCGCGCGGCTAAGACGCCCCAGCCTGCGCATCTCGCCAGGACACGCATTCACAGCACCATCGCGGCTCCTATAAGGACAGCACGTCTTTTGGATCCAATGCATATGGACTCAGTAAGAGAACAAACATTCAGGCATAGCCAGTGTTTAGTTTAGTCTTAACTGTTTTTGTGAATCTGTGTTTCAATATTTACCATCCTACTATTGTAATGTGTTTGGTTAGCTACATATATATGTACGTGAATTGATTTGCCGTCTTTTGCGCATATATAGAGTAAAACTACTCAAGTAGTCCCATCTCACAGCTAACTCTAACTCATTACCATACCCAGGACTCTAGCTTACTCAAGGTAGCTACTCCCACCTTTCCTTTGTTCAAGCGACACGCGCGCTTGCGCGCGCCCACACACACACATACACGCCCTAACTTAACCTACTAATTTACCCAACTAAATTTCCGTTTTTAACCATTTGTGGTTAGATATTTCTGATAATAGTAATTTTATGAGACTGTTTACTTTTTGCAGTTATACTGCTACACAACGTTTAACTAGCGCCCCGGTTTCGTAGAGAGTAAAATCCCTGCGTTATTTGGCAGCCCGTGTGAGGACCCTACATAATTTGGAGTCCTGTGCGAATTCCCCTACATATTTTGGTGCCCCGTGTGAGGAAGACTAGCTTTGGCTCAAATTTCATGTCTTGTGACTTCATAACGAATTCTCCATCCTAATTTGGAGCTCTGCATGAGAAAGACGAGCTTTGGCTCATATCATGTCACGTGACTCCAGAACGAATTCTCGGCATTCTTTGGCTTTCTCAGCTAAATAGCCACAAGTGCAATTTTCTGAAAAGACCACTAGATGTCACCCTTGTATCATTTTTGAAAGCCTGCATGAGCCACTTTCTCAATACACTGCCCCCTCGTGTAACATTGTGGCATTACATTCTTACAAGGTAGTTTGTTGATTTGCATTTATTTTCCGGTATAATACGTATTATCAATAATAGTATTATTAGCCGTACTTTATTCATTATAATTACTCTATCAAAGTAATTTTAATAATGAATTGAATGTTACTTTTAAATTGTAATTTCATTGTAATTTCAATTTCTGGTATTTAGGATTAATGTGATGAGCATCACAGTTCCTATATTACGGTCTAAATATGTTCGGTCATTTTGCTGTTGTTGCATTGCAGTACCGCTAGTGCAACTTGAGTCCCTGTGTGATGCTATAGCTACCTTGTACTATAGTTATAGAGAATATTCAAAGAGCGTTTTAAATTCTTTATCCTTCATCACAACTTGTATGTTGGATTGTGATATTGGGAAACAATTCATTGCCAACTGTTAGGAGCTCAAGGCCCTTGTCAAATTTTTAACTTCAAGAGTACCCTCTTCAGTTACTGATTCAGCTTTTAGCTTTATTTGGCTTGAGATATGGAACCCATATCTATTGATGAGTACCTTTCCTTTTTAGCCCATGGTTTAGCACCTGGCTACATAGCTTTCCTGAATCAGATGAACCTCACTGATTGTAGGAAAGAAATGTTCTCACTTATTAACGAGAAAGGTCACTCCCCCACCCAGTCAAAAGACCCAATTCTCAGTTGTCTGGTCTCGAACTTTGCCAGACAGATTAGTCTTGCTCTTCAGAGCAACAGAAACCTGGAATCAGAGATGGCATACCTCAAAGGACAACACATTAGTGTTTTACTTGAGCTTCAAACTGTTGGCAAGAAAGCAGTACAATACTTGCATGATCTGCATTCAGCCGAATCAGATCTTTGTTCCTACAGAGAGGAATTATTTCAGTTGAAGAGTGGATGCCACAAGCTACCACATCCACTCTCTTCTGTAAGCCTGCTTTCTCAGGCTTGCCCAACTCCAGCTTCTCCTGCTTCCTCCTTACACCACAAGGCAGGGGAAGGGGGGTCACAAATTGATTCGGGTTTGTCAGATCCCGGTTCCACAGCTTGCTCTGATGGAGACTCGTCAGTCTCCTCAGATTGCAGTGCTGTTGACCACCCATGCAATGGTTTGCCCATCTCTTCCCTGGAGAGGGAAAGGGCCATCCCAACGGTGGTCCATCTCCGCAAGGGAGAAACAGTCAGGCAAGTACAGGACTGCACCTTCCATGCCCACCCCTCTCGTGAGGAGGTCAGGGAACCCTCCCGTGGACACGGTAGAGGAGATTCTGCGTTATTAATTGGGCACACAAAAAGCAACGCTAATCCCGCTAGCTTTCCCTTTATAACTGAGAGGATAGGTGACAGCTCTGTACAGTACTCTGACAGCGACAAATCATCTTCTGCCAACCATTGTGAGAATGACTGTTTTGTAGCTCTGCCCCCTAAACCAAACCGAGGACGTCGAGCTCCGCATGAAACGCATTCACATTCAAATGTGATTTCAGTCTCTCCTTCTCCAAACAGGCAGACTAGTGCAACTTCACATGGTCTTCGCTTTGAGGAGCTAGAGGCCATGGCGAAGTATGTCCACACATTTGACCCCAAGGACTCCGAATTTAACATTCAGAGTTACTTGAGAGAAGTTGACTACTGTCTCTCGGATCTGCCCAGGGCAACCGATCGAGAAAAGGTACGACTTGTATGGAAAACCTCTACCAGAGAGATCCATACATTTATGGAACAACTTCCACCACAGGTTCGTTCCAGCTATCCCAAGGTTTGTGAAGCGTTGGTAGCTGAGTACCTGCCACGGTTTGATCAGGCCACAGCCATGATCAAATCTGTGGAGGTTAAATATAGCCGTACAGAATGACTAAAAGACTTTTACCAACGACTTAAACATGCTTTTTTCCAGGGCAGAAACGGACCAGGCTTAGATGAAGATCAAGCCTTCAAATCCCTTTTTGTGCACAACCTGCACCCCTGTGTCCGAACTCATGTTTCACTGTTTTCAAGGGGCCAACACTCAGCCCTTGAATTAAGAAATGAAGCCCAAATGGTCTGGGACACTTTAAGGATTGTGCCCAGGAACAAGGTATTGGAAACAGCTAAGCACGTTGTTCCAACCAAGCCCGCCGGCACTTCCCAAGTTGCCCCATTAAAGTCTAATGGCTCAAAACAACGGCATGTGAGTAAGTTCCCGGTTAAGAGCCACCGTGGTCGCTTCTCACACTCTGATTCCAGCCGGAATTGGAGAGAAGACCGACCCGGTAGGCCCAAGCCTCAGAGTCTCCAGCATGACTCTGATAGGGAAGATACCTTGTCTGAAGAGAGCTTCTTCAGTTCCTCTGAGGACAACTAAAGCCTCTAACCTTTGTTCAGTAGTGTGTATGCCTTGAGTAACCACTTCAAAGAGCTATCTGGTCTTGTTCAACCTCCATCAAAAGACGTTGAATAAGACTGATCTATAGCCGTGGTCTCCTCACAGGCAGACTCCCAGCTGAAGCTTTGACCACTTTCTTTTGCACACCTTTCCTACCAAAGGGGGGAGGCAAAATAAACTGGTAATTTATAGCAGCCACTTAGATTTGCATGTAGCAGCAGCAAACACAGATCGTAAGTAGGTACTGTAGAGTTAAATCCGACACTTGCTATAACTCGTAAACGTTCATTGCTCCTTTCTACACCTACTGAACCATCGTAAAGTATTGCATGTAGAAACTACAGTGTAATCTTTACAAGTATATTGCCACACCCCAGTGTGCCTTACTCCACCTCTTCCCCAAGCAAGACAAGACCACTTGTGAGCTTACCACATCATTTAGAAATGAGACCACCTCTCCATTTCCTTCCTGATGACACAGCCATAAGGTTAAGCTTGGATACAGAAAGCTGCCGTAATTTGGAAATGCCTCCACATATTTCAGATGACAACCCTCGTCAGCAACCTGACTGTAGGGACTAGAACAATTGGTCAATCTGAACAAGACTTCCAAAAAGGCTACAGCCTCTCCATCCTAGACCCCTTATCATCTGAACATTTTCATGGCTGGGTCATTCCTGTTGGTGCTCCACCTTCTGGACACCATCCAATAACTAACAAAACACCTGAACTAACAAAACGACTAACCCTTTCACCAAGGTTTCTTATGTTTTGTGACAATGTATTCACTGTTCGACCTTAGTGTTTCACATTGTTTGTATCATGTGTTTTAGACCAGTTTAGTTAATTGTTGATAAATGCCTGGATGTTTGTCAGTCAATTGTGAACTGTGTTACCGACCCAATGTACTTGACCTGTGGACTGTGAACTGACTTTTATGCTCTCAACTGGCTTCAGCCGCATCCTGAGACCACAGGGGGGATGTAGGGACTACAACTTCCACATTCCCACAGGAAAATTCTGCGACGTCCACCACGAATGACGTCTAACTTGGTTCAGCCAATCCCGTAATGGCGGGAGCAATAAACGGTCCTGTATAAGAGCAAGACACGTTCTTGGGATCTCTCTCTTCTGCTTTTTCTGCCTCTTCTGCTTCTTCTCTTCGACACACCCTTTTGGCCATCTGCTCCAAGACTCGGACAGAGGCTGAATGCTGCACAGCGCACTACCAGGCCTACGGACACACCCAGTTACCTCGCGGTAACTTCGTGGCCTATAGCGAGTGGAAACTGGTGTACGCGGAACGCTACATCAGTTTACTCCAGCAAAGCTCACCATCGAACAACAGCAACAAACTTTTCCAACCGGAAAAAGGACAAGCGAACATCCTTCCAGCAACCGAGTGGACCAGACGACAGCGCGCGGCTAAGACGCCCCAGCCTGCGCATCTCTCCAGGACACGCATTCACAGCACCATCGCGGCTCCTATAAGGACAGCACGTCTTTTCGATCCAATGCATATGGACTCAGTAAGAGAACAAACATTCAGGCATAGCCAGTGTTTAGTTTAGTCTTAACTGTTTTTGTGAATCTGTGTTTCAATATTTACCATCCTACTATTGTAATGTGTTTGGTTAGCTACATATATATGTACGTGAATTGATTTGCCGTCTTTTGCGCATATTTAGAGTAAAGCTACTCAAGTAGTCCCATCTCACAGCTAACTCTAACTCATTACCATATCCAGGACTCTAGCTTACTCAAGGTAGCTACTCCCACCTTTCCTTTGTTCAAGCGACACGCGCGCTCGCGCGTACCCACACGCACACATACACACACATACACGCCCTAACTTAACCTACTAATTTA
This sequence comes from Conger conger, assembly GCF_963514075.1. Classification (NCBI taxonomy): domain Eukaryota; kingdom Metazoa; phylum Chordata; class Actinopteri; order Anguilliformes; family Congridae; genus Conger; species Conger conger. The sequence continues at coordinate 45,008,957 of NC_083773.1, read as the reverse complement.
CCCAACTAAATTTCCGTTAGTTTATCTGTTATGTGTTTGTATGTTTGTTTAATAAATATATTTTATTAAACCCCGGTGTCCGTTTTGGAATCGCATAGACATGAGAGCCGAGTTAAAGCAGTCTTTCGAAGAACTTCCAACCTTCAGGTTATCGGTATGTTTAATCATTAATATTGGTTATTTTAATTATTAATTAAAATACTAAATTTGTGGTTAGATATTTCTGATAATAGTAATTTTATGAGACTGTTTACTTTTTGCAGTTATACTGCTACACAACGTTTAACTAGCGCCCCGGTTTCGTAGAGAGTAAAATCCCTGTGTTATTTGGCGGCCTGTGCGAGGACCCTACATAATTTGGAGTCCCGTGCGAATTCCCCTACAGAGGTCTGCTAGCCAGTGTTTCACTAATACCTCTACAGTGGTCTGCTAGCCAGTGTTTCACTAATACCTCTACAGTGGTCTGCTAGCCAGTGTTTCACTAATACCACTACAGTGGTCTGCTAGCCAGTGTTTCACTAATACCTCTACAGTAGTCTGCTAGCCAGTGTTTCACTAATACCACTACAGTGGTCTGCTAGCGAGCTGATGAGTTCATATCCAGTGTAGAATGGCTGAGGGAGTTCAGATCCGGTGTAGAATGGCTGATGAGTTCATATCCAGTGTAGAATGGCTGAGTTCACATCCAGTGTAGAATGCTTGAGTGAGTTCACATCCAGTGTAGAATGGTTGAGTGAGTTCATATCCGGTGTAGAATGGCTGAGTGAGTTCATATCCAGTGTAGAATGGCTGATGAGTTCATATCCAGTGTAGAATGGCTGAGGGAGTTCAGATCCGGTGTAGAATGGCTGAGTGAGTTCAGATCCAGTGTAGAATGGCTGAGTGAGTTCAGGTCCAGTGTAGAATGGCTGAGGAAGTCCAGCGGTCCTATAGGGGCTTGCCGGCTAGAAATGGACTTTTCCCCAACCCTACTGTATGTACAGTACCTAATGTAATACCCACACTTGCCTTTAACCTCTATGTGTAACCTCCAAAGGGATTTACAGGGCTTTGAATACTTCAGTCGATTCCTGTAAAATGAACTAAGACTGAGCTAAAATTGAAAGGCTCAGATGACACTCTTTTTCTTCCTTTTTTTTATTTAAGCGATGTCATATAAACATTATTCTATACATTTTGCAATCGTACATTTACAGCAGTGTATACAAATGTATATTTCACAAATTTCTACCAGAATCATACAGTACAGCTCCTTCAGGAGAATGATGAGTCTATTTGTCCTCTAGCGCTAAACACGTACAATGAGAAGATGTTTAAACATATGCATATCCCCCAGTTTAAACATATGCATATCCCCCAGTTTAAATGTAAGGATATTTCCCAGTTTAAACGTATGAATATTTCCCAGTTTAAAATGTATGGATATTTCCCAGTTTAAACGTATGAATATTTCCCAGTTCAAAATGTATGGATATTTCCAAGTTTAAACGTATGTATATTTCCCAGTTTGAACGTATGGCTACTCCCCAGTTTATGGTAAAAGCAGAAATAACAGGGTCCAGTGTTGTGTACACTACCCATGCAGACAGCTTAGCATGCGGTTTATCTGCTGCAAGTCTATTTTAACGGCGGGCAGCCAACCCTGACTGAAAAAGAATGTAAAAGACTTAAAAGTGAAAGATTAAGAGAGGGATGTAAGAGAGAACAGCCTGGAGACTCTGCCCTGCTGACTGGACACAGTGTTCAATCGTCTTCCTTTGACAGGGACCACTGCAGGAGTATCCAACACCCCTACTTGCATTTAGGAGCAGGGTTTAGCTGGGTGGGTAGGGGTGGGTGTGGTGGGAGCGGGGTATGGGTGACTTGTCTTCGCCAACAGCATCATGCAGTCATGGTTCACTAGCTAAATCGGTACAACAATCTGCCTGTACAATGTGCTATGAGAAATCCCCTATTCTAAGACCCTGTCTCTTTTCAACTAAAATGCAGCTAGTCTACTACGAAAGATCAGTGTTACAAAATGAGACTTGTGAGTTCTGTTTTTTTTCCAGATAGAAAAAGGAGCCAACTCTTGCCTTTTTACAGTCCTTGTAAAAGTGAGGATCTTAAGATGGTCTCCTATATAGTGCGGCCATCACTGCAGCCGATAGCATTTACAACACAGCAGAGATTGAAGAAAAAAGGACAGAAACTGGGTGCCATTACTCATTCAAAGACAAAGGCACCTTCAAAAGAAACTCAAAGCATTGTAATAAAGCCTGACCTCACTTGTATATAACACAACAGCAACAACAACGTCAAAAATAACAAGTATAAAGCAAGAATTCTCAGTGGGTGCATTGGTCTTAACTTCAGTGAAACTCATCTGTTGTAGAGAGGAGTCATTGCTTGGCCTGGTATTCTGATCTAAACGGTCAGGGTGTCCTTATCACTGCTCACGCCATCAGAAACTACACTCTAAACCGTCAGGGTGTCCTTATCACTGCTCACGCCATCAGAAACTACACTACCCCCCAGATTGTTCCTGTTGGGGAAAATGTGCAAGGCAGGATATTGACAGTTTTGTTTAAAAACAAGCTAAATGTAAACAACAGTGAAAAAAAGGTAACGCAAATATGGCTAAAGGTCAATGTACTGTATCCATGACATCTATATATATATATATAGATAGATAGATACATAGATAGATAGATAGATCAGAAGACTAGTTTTGTATTAAATTCAGCTAGTTTGTTTTTGTCCATTTTCTAGACAATTGAGAAATTAAAGAGCTCTGTCATATACAGTAAATATAGGGAAGAAGGATATAGAAAGATAGGGGGTAGGTAGAGCAGAAGGGTAATACCAAGGGGAAGGGCAGTTTGTTAGGTGGGGCGGTTTGAGTAGGTAGCTAATGCTAAGGGGTAGGGCGGTTTGAGTAGGAGGGTAATGCTAAGGTGTAGGGCATTTTGAGTAGGAGGGTAATGCTAAGGGGTAGGGCGGTTTGAGTAGGAGGGTAATGCTAAGGGGTAGGGCAGTTTGAGTAGGAGGGTAATGCTGAGGGGTAGGGCAGTTTGAGTAGGAGGGTAATGCTAAGGGGTAGGGCAGTTTGAGTAGGAGAGTAATGCTAAGGGGTAGGGCAGTTTGAGTAGGAGGGTAATGCTAAGGGGTAGGGCAGTTTAAGTAGGAGGGTAATCCTGAGGGAGCAGAATTGTGTGGAATTCTCTAGAAGGTGGGATCTTTTCTTTGAGCCTCATAAGTACTCTATTTGCCTCAGAGCCGAGGGCAGGCATGAACTCTCCATCCTTCAGGGCCACAACCAACCCTGGGCCACACCATGCAGGCTGCAGTCGGGTGCGTGTGACTGATGTTGGAGAACAACGGCAAGGTTCTTGTTTAGGGCCACCAGAACCCTCAGGCTGGCTCTGATTTGTGTATCTGTGCACCGTTTAAATGTTTAACACTGTGCCCGTGAAGACCAAAACGGATAAAAACAAAAAGAATCAACCTTCACCTTGCAACGCTACACTTTAATGGCATTTCTGTACAAGGTTGGAAAATGACAGTTAATGTGAGAATGTACTCCTGGAATCAAATGAAAGGTTGTGTTTTATCTGGAGATTAACTGAGTGATGAATGAGGTGCCAGTGGCCCTCTCCACAGAGCAGGGGTAGGCAGGTCCTAGCTTCTGCTCCATCCAAACCCAAAACTGCATAAATGTATTAATTATTAGGCTTAATAAACAAAGATGACCTTGTGTTGGAGCTGCACACGACTCTGAATACATAGGTATTCTTTAAGGAGTGAGATATGATTGTTCTTAACTGGACATTCTACTGCTGATGTAACAATCACTAATGGTGACTGAAAGAAGTAGAGTTCTATAAGACTAACAGAATTTGAAACATAAGAAAAAGTACTCTTTAAAGGGTTAAAAATCCATCAAACTATGGTGATACATGTGCGATGCAACATCCAGGAACACCTCTAGGCCTCCAGGACCTGGGATGCATGCCTTTGGGTCAGAGAGATATGGAGTGCCCAAGTTTTGAGAATGTGGGGGAATGAGAGCATATATGATCCACGAAACGTCACTGCCATCAACCGAGAATGTAAAAGAAAGGGTGGTCTGTGGACACCGTCACTATCTCTTCTCTCTCTGTTGGTCTCAGTTCTTCTTCTCGGCCAACGGGCTTTCAGTGGGGGCTGCTCTGGATACTGCTGTGGAAAACAAGAGGGGGTGGGGGGGGGGTCAGGAAAAAAAGGGGGATGGGGTCTGTTTCAGCATGGCCCAACCGTGATGTGGCACTGGGAACAGGAACGGCTCTGTTTGGGGACACTAGAAAAATATATACCACCTTTGTTGTGTCCTTTTAACCAATTCGATTTTCTCATTGTCCATCGTGCAGTTTAACAACAGTTTGTAGCACATTGCTAATTGCAAATATCCGTGTAGGTGCTGCACCTGTTGTGACAAGTAGAGTCATTTACATCTTGATTTATTATTCAGCAGTTACTGATGTTTCATGTTTCATCCTGATGTTTTTACTGCATGTGATTTGTAAATCCTTTTTCCACTATGTCTGTGTTCATTTTTATGTGACGTGCTGCAGACCGCATTGTCTATCGGGGGCAATAAAGGTTAGCACTCTGTTCTTCGCTCTCTCTAACAGGCAATTACATTTTATCAGTGCGGCTCTTTTACAGGGGGGCTGTCACAAACACACACAAACCAAGAAACAGATGAATTGGGGGAATTAACTGTCTCAAACTACCAATAAAAACAGCAGAGTAAAAAACCTTGCTTTAAAGAAAGAATCACTGGAGGAACCAAGGTATGAAGACGAGACTGCCCTAACCCACAGGATTACCCTCCTACTGCCCTAACCTACAGGATTACCCTCCTACTGCCCTAACCCACAGGATTACCCTCCTACTGCCCTAACCTACAGGATTACCCTCCTACTGCCCTAACCCACAGGATTACCCTCCTACTGCCCTAACCTACAGGATTACCCTCCTACTACCCTACCCCACAGGATTAACCTCCTACTGCCCTACCCCTCAACAATTACCCTCCTACTGGCCTACCCCACAGGATTACCCTCCTAGGGTAGGGCAGTTTGGGCAGGGCAGTTTGATTAGGTGGGTAATTCTGAGGGGCAGGGCAGGCTGAGTAGGATGGTAATCCTGAGTAGGTAGGTCAGTTAGAGTATGAGGGTAATCCTGAGTAGGTAGGTCAGTTTGAGTAGGAGGGTAATTTTGAGTAGGTAGGTCAGTTTGAGTAGGATGGTAATCCTGAGGGGTAGGTCGGTTAGAGTATGAAGGTAATTCTGAGTAGGTAGGTCAGTTAGAGTATGAGGGTAATTTTGAGTAGGTAGGTCAGTTAGAGTATGAAGGTAATTCTGAGTAGGTAGGTCAGTTTGAGTAGGAGAATAATCCTGAGGGGTAGGTCAGTTTCAGTCAAAGGGTAATTCTGAGTAGGTAGGTCAATTTGAGTAGGATGGTAATCCTGAGTAGGTAGGTCAGTTAGAGTATGAGGGTAATTCTGAGGGGTAGGTCAGTTTCAGTCAGAGGGTAATTCTGAGTAGGTAGGTCAGTTTGAGTAGGAGGGTAATTTTGAGTATGTAGGTCAGTTTGAGTAGGATGGTAATCCTGAGGGGTAGGTCAGTTTGGCTGGTTGGCTCGCTGTTACCCGTTTAATGTTGCCTATAAAAGTTAGGCTAAAGAGTCATTGGGAGGTCAATGGGGGATCTGAGCAACTGATAATAGTGCCTGTTAGATTATAGACCAGAACGTTAGCAAACGCATGTCCAGTGGATAAATATGAAAATGAAGAGAGTGATACAGCTAGGCCTCTGGGTTGTGTCATTAATCTGATTATGGGTCACTCATTCCAGTGAATGATTTTATCCATCCTCATCTCCCTGATCCTCGTGTGACCTGGACATCGATGTGTGAGGAGGCCCTTTGAGGACGCTTCAGTAAGGACTGTTTGTGGAAGTGGTTTTTCTCAGAACCTAATCTATAAATGATCCCCCCGTGGACCCAGCTCTCCACATCATAACTGCCATTGCTTCAAACTGATGCATGACTGGCAAGGATGTTCCATTTGCCTAATACATGTTGCCTACTAGATTCCGTCATCATCCTATCTCATCCTTGCATCTCCTCTTCACATCCTATAATTATAATTTGTAATTTGTTATGGTACCTTAGCCACTAGGGTCATGTACTTTAGCCACTAGGGTCATGTATTTTAGCCATTAGGGTCATGTACTTCAGCAACTAGGGTCATGTACCTTAGCCATTAGGGTCATGTACCTTAGCCACTAGGGTCATGTACCTAATTTAGCTGTCTGTGAAAAGAAAGCTTTCAGCAATCGAAAACCACAGTGTTAAAGATTATTTTTGTTAAGCTCAGGTAATATTTCTCCAGAAGTTCAGATCAGGAATATATGTAAGCTGTATGGCAAATGACTGCTGAGAATTAAATGCTGTAAATTAAATGAGGATCGTTTCAGTTCAGTTAATTGTGTAATGAGGATAGAGTTCCTACTTGCTGAGTCTTCTTTATCTGCTTCTGTGTGTTGCGTCGGCATCGCCTCGGCAACAGCGGTGGCACTCACTTCCTCCTTCGGAGAGGGGCATTCCGTTCCGCCAGTTGCCTCTAATAAGCTCTCTCTGGAAAACTCTTCAAAAAGGGAGAAGGACAAACAGTCATTACCATGCCAACACTGCAGGTACACCCTGTCTTTCAGCTCACAAAATGGCCCCTCTGTCTGGAAAACTCTTCAAAAAGGGAGAAGGACAAGCAGCCATTCCCATGTCAACCCTGCAGGTATAGCCTGTCTTTCAGCTCACAAAATGGCCGTTCTCTATGTAAAACTCTTCAAAACGTGAAAAAGACAAGCAGGCATTATCATGCCAACAATGCACGGTAATGTCTTTCAGCTCACAAAATGGCCGCTCTGTCTGGAAAACTCTTCAAAAGGCGAGAGAGACAAGCAGCCATTCCCATGCCAACACTGCAGGCACACTGTCTTTCAGCTCACAAATTGGCTACTGCAGTCATGAGACTATAGAGGAATGGGCCAGTGTAGTATAACTGTGAGGGAAATTACCTAAAGGTATCAGGTTCAAGTAGCCTTGTGCAGGTCAGCAGTGGAAGGTCCAGGGGTTAGAAAGTAAAAGTCCTGCCATGTGTTTCTTCTACCCATTAACCCAGCTGATTTCACTCATTATTTCTACCTCCTGGCTGAAGAATTGTGCCAATTTGCAAATCCAGGTGATTGGAGCATTTTTTTTTACTTTTCCTTGCTGAACCTGGATAATACTAGTTATCCTGATTTGGTTCTGTATGTATTCAGCTGTAAAAACGGGTACAAATGTAAAACGCATTAAAATGAGAAACTGTGGCATTGTTGTGGGTCACTATTCAGCTCTATTCAGTAAAGCAGACTACTGTACACCCCATTCAAATGACACCCGCCACTCCTTTTTTCTCTTTTCATTGAATCTAGGAAGAGTGGGGGGGGGGGGGGGGGCTGCACCTCAGCTGTCAATCACTCCATCCTGGCATTCATCTGCCTGCGATTACTGTGTGGGCAGAACCTTTGTCCAGGAGACAAATCATCGGGGAACAGAAGCTGAACTTTAAATAAGACAATGGTAAAATGGAGACCGATCTGTCAGTCACTGGTTATGGCAGGGTTTTGGTTTTGTATTGTTTCTTCTCTCTCTTTCTCAAGCAGGAAGATTTAATCCCCACTCTGCCACACAATTCCCCAGGGATGCTTTCCTTTCCCAGCATCCCGATGAATTGCAGGAGCGGAAATAAGAATGTGAGAAACAGTGGGCCGATAATAAGCCTGCCGTGCTCACAGCTCGGCTGCAGCTATGCTGCATAATCATGCAGAGTGTCACGTACTTCCTGACGTCCTGCTCATTACCTCCTATATATTACCTTCTTCCTGCCACACACCTCATCTGCATGGATCTGGATACGGGCCTTGGCAGAGAGGCAGGTGGTCACATAGTTTTGTATGCTTAGTGAAACTATAAGCTCTGAGATTTCTTGTTCACTAATCGTATGATTTGCATGGTTAGTGAAGCTATCAGCTATCAGATTCCCTGTTCACTAATCGTATGATTTGCACGGCGAGTGAAACTATTATCTCTCAGATTCCGTCACTGAGGCGGCATGGATGGTGCAGTGGGTAGCGGGTAGCACTACCACCTCACAGCAAGGCGATCCTGGGTTTGAATCCCAGTCGGCCGGGGCCTCTCTGTGCGGAGTTTGCATGTTCTCCCCGTGTTCTCGTGGATTTCCTCCGGGTACTCCGATTTCCTCCCACAGTCCAAAGACATACAGGTTAGGCTGATTTGAGAGTCTAAATTGCCCATAGGTATGAGTGTGTGAGTGAATGGTGTGTGTGGCCTGCGATGTATGCTGGGATAGGCTCCGGCCCCCCTGTGACCCTGTTCAGGATAAGCAGGTTAGGATAATGAATGAATGAATGAATGAATGAATTCCTTCACTGATTGTATGATTTGCATGGTTAGTCATACTATCAACTCTCAGATTCCTTGTTCACCAGTCTTGTGACCCCCTTGGCTCTCTGTCCAGTATTGTGGGGTTAAGATTGTGCCCTCCCAGCGCTCCGCCCGTGTCCCTCACCCTCCATCTGGCAGCGGAGCTTCTCGAAGGCCTCAGCCGTGGCCTGGGCTTCGGAGGTCCAGCCCTCCGGGTCCTCCGGGAGGTCGTCTCCAGCCGGGACCGAATCCGGGCTGGGCCGGTCCGACAGGCAGCTCTCCGAGGAGCACTCGTCCCCCCCGCCCTGCTGCTGCCTGTACAGGTGGTGCTCCACCAGGAACTGGAGCTCTGCAGGGGGTAGAGATGGGGCATGAGAGAGACTTACACAACCACCATAGAGCAAGAGTATCCACCAGGAACTGCAGCTCTGCAGAGGGTAGAGATGGGGCATGAGAGAGACTTACACAACCACCACAGAGCAAGAGTATCCACCAGGAACTGCAGCTCTGCAGGGGGTAGAGATGGGGCATGAGAGAGACTTACACAACCACCACAGAGCAAGAGTATCCACCAGGAACTGGAGCTCTGCAGGAGGTTAGAGATAGGGCATGAGAGAGAGACTTACACAACCAACACAGAGCAAGAGTATCCACCAGGAACTGCAGCTCTGCAGAAGGTTAGAGATGGGGCATGAGAGAGACTTACACAACCACCACAGAGCAAGAGTATCCACCAGGAAGTGCAGCTCTGCAGGGGTAGGGGTGGGGGTGGGGGTGGGGGAGAGACTTACACAACCACCACAGAGCAAGAGTATCCAGAAGGTCTGGAGGTCAAATGCATTTCAGTTCAGTTACTGAACTCAAATTCAGTTTGTACACGTAAAACTGACCGACTTGAACTTGTACTGAGATTCACCCATTCTTCAATGAATTACTCAAATTTCAATTAACTTTTTCAATTAAATTAAATTTCCTGAATTGAGTGAATCGCTCATTTTTATTTTGTTATAAATTCACGCTCCGACAAACAAATAAAACATGTTTCAGCTCTTCTGTACAAGCTTCCCTTTATTTCACATGTTAATAAATTAATTTGTTTTTTTTACACAGTTTATTTATACAGTAGTTCTCTGCAATGTGCTTCTCTGACTAAGCAAACCATCTGTTTTGTTTACACAGGGAGAGTGAGAGACAGAGTTGTCTTCTATTGCAAATAGAAAGCAGAGCTTGTGTTTGGCTGTTGGTGCAACTACGCACTTTATAATTGCTTGGCAGGATTTAGTACTGTAATTCCAGTTTATTTTCAAAGATATAGTGACACCATTTACATTTCAGACATAAAGCAGAGGTTCAGCAGCCATTACCGCCCATCCACTTTACCTACAAACTGCATTACTCAGTAACTGACCCAGGCCGTAACCCATTCCTGTAGCTCCCAATATGGACCATCAAATCACATCTTTGAGAGCCGACTGCTGGTTTTCCACCCTCCCTTTACCTGGGAGTCAGGTGTGTCCACCCTCCCTTTACCTGGGAGACAGGGGTGACCACCCTCCCTTTACCTGGGAGTCAGGTGTGACCACCCTCCCTTTACCTGGGAGTCAGGTGTGACCACCCTCCCTTTACCTGGGAGTCAGGTGTGTCCACCCTCCCTTTACCTGGGAGTCAGGTGTGTCCACCCTCCCTTTACCTGGGAGTCAGGTGTGACCACCCTCCCTTTACCTGGGAGTCAGGTGTGAGGACAGCCTGGCCAGTCAGTAGCACTAATCACCCAGGCTGGACGTGGATTTGAGGACCAGATTCCATGATCCCAGCGACATGGGTTATGCTGCTTACTTGATTTATGTATGTACATATTTACATACAGGTGCTGCGACTATGGCTAGCCAAGCTTTCTCAGATGAGAACACATTGAAGCAGACTGGATCAACAGAGACAGGAAATTAAAGTTAAGGGTTCCACCAGCTCAGAGGGGCCCCCCAAACTCCAGCACGGGGGCTGGGATCAGTTCTGCTACATCAAGGGCATTTGTGTACATTTCAATGAAACCACATTTCCTGAATGAGTTGAAGCAGGATTTAGCCCTCACCCTTCTAGCATGTTCTTCCTACAAATTACTGTATGTGCACCCAGCAAATCACATCCCTTCCTTCTGTTTACAGCTATCCACCTGGTCTGTGCTTGGCACCAGATTAAACGTTGGGACTGATTCTGAAACATTGGGGGCGCCACTGCTCCCCGCTCAGGTACCACAGCTGGGTAATGTGCTGGGGGGCTCACAAAAGGAGATGTTTTTAACACTCATCATTAACATCGTCAACATGTTCCCAAATACCTGCTCATATTCACTGCTTCTCTCTAGTTGATAATGTTCTGTTAAATTAAGCAGGCAGTTACGCCCGGCAATGGCTGTGTACGGCTCCATGCTGTGAAAATGAGCAGTGCCAAGCCCGAAAGCTAATGGAATCTCAGCGGAATGGGGAATTTATAAAAGATGCAACTCAGCTTCAGCGGAAGGTTGCTGTGATGTGAGAAGTGAGAATCTCATTGGCTGGGGACTTGCACATTGTGACATCACAATGGTGGCTGATGTCACCGTACCTTTCATTGTGGGCGTGCCTCGAGCGCCCTTCCGCCGTTGCCGGGGGGAATTCAGCAGTGCTGCCTGGCAACACAGACGGGATTTGAGACAACAGATTAGCACAATCAGTTAGTAAAATATGCAACCATTATAAAGCACTGTCGTACATATTAATAATCATATCCATGCTAATGGAGAGTAGATCACCTTGTATAACTGGTTCGGCAGTCGGTCTTCATCGATTTCTGTAATAGAGCAGAGATGAAGGATTTTACTGATAAACCAATTAAAAGCACAATCCATGTTCAAAAGCTCCATGTGTATAGACTTGTTTAGATTGTTTTAATGTTTACGGCAGCTCGTGGTCAAGTCACCCGTGTAAAAGAGACTGTATCGCTGCGGGTTAAACAAAGGTTAAACAAATAAACAGACAATTGAGAGGCATGCATGCAACAAAAAACCCAACAAATGCACATAAACACGCACGCACATGCACACACATATGCGCACACACACTCAGAAACACGCACTCATACACATACACTTGCGCACACACTCACACACACACACATAAAGACACACTCACACACACTTGCACACACACACACATAAACACACACTTGCACACACACACATTTTGGAGGGTTCTGTACTTGTCCTGCTGGGCTCCAGTGGGGTAGAAATGGGGAATGTATAATTCTGTGAGAAAGGAGATCTTGTGCTGATCCAGATGGTTTGACAGTGCCCAGACACTCGCCTCGTCAGCAGCACGGTGACGGAACACTCCGGCAAAAATAAATCCAGGACACGCCAGAAAATGGATACGCATATCACAACCAAAAAATATCCCTTTGTCAGCGTTCATGGAAACCTGAATCACTAGAACATGTTTATCGGAAAGAGCCGGGGCAGTGATGGACAACAATAAATCAATCAGATAAAAAAATAACTGCAATCAATTCTAAGTGTGCTGAGAACATATCCATCTCTGGGTCTTTAAACTTCTTCTAGGCCACCACCTTGTTGCCTGGCAACCTAAATATCCCCAGCCATGGACTGTGCGTGTGTGTGTGTGTGTGCGTGCGCACCCTGCCAAACGCGCGTTATGAGTGTGTGTCTGTTCTGCCAATCCACTGCACCAGAAAGGGAGAGAAAAATCCTCAGCTGTGCATTTGCAGGAAAAGACATTTAACAGAAACCAGGCTCCTTTTCACAAATCCTGTTTATGAACAGAGCACTCGCTATGCACCGTAAGTCAGCTGTCAAGCTCTTTAAATATTAAACAGGAAAGAAACCCTCCTTGTTTTCTTTAACATTCTCATGAATAATAAAGCTCTGTTATGTGGAAATATTCAAACCAAAATCCACAGCGGGACAACAGTTTATTGTACATACCATCTAGTTTATAATAAGCCTTTTCCCAGGTTTGCTGATATAAAAACTGAAATGTTTTTGTTTTATGGACAATTTCATACAATTCCATGTTAATAGTGTCACCCCCCCTGTCCACTGTGTGAAGATCTGGGGATTCAATAACAATGAATAAAAGGGAGGAATTATTATTTCTAAAGGCTTACAGGCCTTTGAGTTGATAAAAGGTTGCTCACATGAAGTTAACACATCAACACGCTTACGAGCGTAACAAGTCAACCTGAGGATTAGCCAGTGCTTCTGGAGGGGGTATCCTACACTGCAGCCTGGTTATACTGGCACATTAGCTGTGTGCACAGGATTCTGTTAGCATTAGCTGTGTGCACAGGATGACATGGGATTCTGTTAGCATTAGCTGTGTGCACAGGATGACATGGGATTCTGTTAGCATTAGCTGTGTGCACAGGATGACATGGGATTCTGTTAGCATTACCTGCGTGCACAGGATGACATGGGATTCTGTTAGCATTAGCCTACACATAGAGTAGACAGTGGTTATACAGTTTTACACACTACAAATGTGAACATAACAGCAAGTAGCAGCCCAGTTAAAATAATAAATAAATAAATAAAGATGCATTTATATTTTATACCACTGTATATCTCAATGGCAATGTGAATTAATTAACAACGACAATTACTTTTATTGTTTGTTATGCACTAGCCTTTTTCATGAGCAATTTAGCTTGGAATACATTTGCTTTGTGTTTTCCAGAAAGCTTATCTCTGGCCAGAACTCTCCAGGATGGCGGTTTCTGCACGCGCCCCCCCCCATGAAGGGGGCCACATGTTTCCCATCCCTCTCACGGACCACTACCTTCAGGGGGGGCTTCAGAATTCTGACGTCAAAGTTTGCGATTCGGTAAACTGTTGACTGGGAAGGGCGTGCATATTTTCCTGGATTTTTTCCCTTGGATGCATCTCTGTCAAGAAGTAATTATGGTTTATTTATCAGCCAACTCATGCCTGCACGGTCCACCTCACCTCTCCTTGTCGTCAGACCACAAATGTTCCTTAACCGTTGTTTAAACGTTCTTTGGCCATTGACCTCGAGAGAAAATGCTGTTCAAGCTAATGTGTCCTAAGTAGCGATTCCTGACATGCCTCAGTTTCTGATTCTGTGACCAGTTAATAGACATCATTGGGTTAAATGGGAACTTAATGGATCACTGATCGCTGACAGCTGAACACTGACTGTGGTTACTCCATCTCAAAGCTTTTCTTCCCACACTACTACACTCCTGCACAGCAGATACCTCTCTTTTAAGGTAACGGAAACTTAAATTCACCTCAAAATCGACCTTGAATGACTTAATAAATTAGTAGGGTCTGATATAGTACTTGGCAGAGGCTTGGAGTGAGATATCTTAGCAGGCCAAGGGCAGCCATTCTTGTTCCAGTAATATATTGGTCCTCCAT
>NC_083773.1:44855012-44992512 GCF_963514075.1 Conger conger | reverse complement strand
CTTCCACCGCTCGCATTTGAATGCAGATTTTGTTCTTTCATCTTTGCAAACACAGTGTGCTGAGTCCAGCACTTGCTCAATTTAACTTGCCAGACAATGACGGAAAAAACACACACTTGCAGTTTTTGTCAGTTAAAGTCAGGAACAAACATTGATTGAATGCACTGCTTGCATTCATTCATATTTATAGTAATTTGTGTGCAGTTCTATAGCTTATCTCAGTAGCGGTCCTGGACATAATTTTGTGAGCGCCCTTGTGGAGGCTCAGACTGATGTCCTGTTCCAACAGTATGGACAGAAAAACTCATTCAGCCAAAACTCATTCAGCCAAAATAGCCCAAATAATGTTGGCTATTATTAACGGGCACACAGGGTTTAATGCGGAGCTCATACTCATGAGTTAAAGAGGTGGTGGTACCATTTTACATTAAGGTCCCATTGACCCTAACCAACATGAAAAAGAATGAACTGATCATTTATTCATGTTAACAATGCCAAGAGGTTGAGTCGGTTTCTTGGGTGTAAATAACATGGTATTCATTCCAGTGTTACATTCACATCCTGTCAGTATGTGAAGTGCTTGTGATGAACAAATAGACCAAGCCATGCGTCAGTGACATTGAGCTATTCTGAAGAGAATGTTGCATTACTGGTAAAATGCAGATAAATGATGTTAAAGTTAACAAATGCCATGTTATTATATGAATTCATTGTTTGTTCATGGTAGTTAAAGTATTAATTCATGTTTACTATTGCGTAGCATACATACAATAGAAAGCTCATATACAGTGGACTCCAGAATTATTGGCACCCTTAATGAAAATGGAGAAAAAAGGCTGCATATAATAAACAACATGGATAATGATCTATATTTTATGTTCAAACATACTGAAATATATAGTTTCATTCAGTAATTCAATTATTGAGTAAATCAATTAAATTTAGTAAATATTATTTTCAGAAAATTATTGTTTCTATTAGTTCATCTCAGTCTAAAGGAACTATCTTGTGTCACTTCCCGTTTCACTAGAGTATAAAAAATGAGGTAACAAGCATGCAAAATCCCTTTGTCAACCATCAGCATGGGAAAAGCCAAAGAACACAGATGGTAATCTACAATCACAAGTCGGGTAATGGGTACAAAAAAAACAGTTAAATAGACCACTTAGCATTGTATGGGCAATAATAGAAAGGCATAAAATGGAATGGTTGCAAATGGTTTGGTTTTGGCCAAAATAATCTGAGATGTAAAATTGATTTAAAATTTCAACTTTGAAATGGTTACTAAATTGTACTTTTTTTTTATCCATCTTCCTTTTCTGTAAAGCACTTTAAATTGCATTTAGTTGTATGAATACGTGCTATACAAATAAATGTGCCTTGCCTTGCCGAGAAAACATGTGCAAAAGTGCATGTTGTCCCCACGGACAATAATGAAGATGGCAAGGGAGGCCAGGAGTAACCCAAGGTAACCCCACAGTTTCGCAGACATTGGGGTCACCAAGTCTAAAACAAAACATGAAATGGCACCTCCATACCAGCAAACTCTTTTGAAGGGTGGCATGAAGACCGCCCTTGCAGAGCACAATAAACAAAACCAAACAACGTCAGTGCCATGGTCAGATGAGAAAATCTCCCTTATCACAAATTATAGGCTCATGGCTGTCATCTTTGCCAGGGGTGTTTGCACAAAGTATTAAACCAAGGGTGGAACCTGTTTTATGGGGAAATATTTATTTCATTTGAAAAAGGAATCATTAATAAAGCACACAACTTTATGCATTTTGGGAAAAACACTTATGTCAATAACTATTATTTTTTAGTTTATAGCACCTTGTGTGCATATTCTTCAAGGGTGCCAATAATTCTGGAGCCGACTGTACATAAATGTGGATGAAAATCAATATGGAGAGAAAAGCTGTAAGAATGTTGTGTTCACAGGAAGGGAGCAGGATGCATTTACATGCTTTCATTACTGCTTCTAGAGACATTGGTCCTTTTACAAGTTCAACCTAAATTATTGCAGTGTTTCCCGTACTATCAATCTAAAGAACAATAATAAAAATATTAAACAATAACAGGTCCTGGAACAAAAAAAACCCACAATGCGGTCTAAAATAAGAGTGTCCCTCATCATGGTCTGTAGTGGCAGAGGCAGTGTCTGCCCGTGCCTCATGAGCAGGTCTGTAGTGGCAGAGGCAGTGCCTCATGAGCAGGTCTGTAGTGGCAGAGGCAGTGCCTCATGAGCAGGTCTGTAGTGGCAGAGGCAGTGTCTGCCCGTGCCTCATGAGCAGGTCTGTAGTGGCAGAGGCAGTGTCTGCCCGTGCCTCATGAGCAGGTCTGTATTGGCAGAGGCAGTGCCTCATGAGCAGGTCTGTAGTGGCAGAGGCAGTGTCTGCCCGTGCCTCATGAGCAGGTCTGTATTGGCAGAGGCAGTGTCTGCCCGTGCCTCATGAACAGGTCTGTAGTGGCAGAGGCAGTGTCTGCCCGTGTTCAGTCTAGCAGTACTACCTTCTGATGAAACAATGCACTGGTCGCAGTATTAACGCAGTATTAACGCCCAGTTGGACGAGCCCGGAAAACCTCCAAAGGGAAGCGCCCAGGAGGCATCCTGATCAGAAGCCCGAACCACCTCAATTGGCTCCTTTCGACGCGAAAGAGCAGCGGCTCTACTCCGAGCTCCCTCCGGATGTCCGAGCTCCTCACCCTATCTCTAAGGCTGAGCCCGGCCACCCTACGGAGGAAGCTCATTTTGGCCGCTTGTATACGCAATCTCGTTCTTTCAGTCACTACCCAAAGCTCGTGACCATAGGTGAGGGTTGGGACGTAGATCGACCAGTAAATGAAGAGCTTTGCCTTCCAGCTCAGCTCCCTCTTCACCACGACGGTCCGGTGCAACGACCGCATTACTGCTGACCGATCCGCCTGTCGATCTCACGCTCCCTTCTACCCTCACTCGTGAACAAGACCCCGAGATACTTGAACTCCTTCACTTGGGGCAAAGACTCGTGGAGCAGAACAGGACAGGTGAGATGTGTGCAGTACCTGAGGGTGTGTGGAGCAGAACAGGACAGGTGAGATATGTGCGGTACCTGTGGGTGTGTGGAGCAGAACAGGACAGGTGAGATGTGTGCGGTACCTGAGGGTGTGTGGAGCAGAACAGGACAGGTGAGATGTGTGCGGTACCTGAGGGTGTGTGGAGCAGAACAGGACAGGTGAGATATGTGCGGTACCTGTGGGTGTGTGGAGCAGAACAGGACAGGTGAGATGTGTGCGGTACCTGTGGGTGTGTGGAGCAGAACAGGACAGGTGAGATGTGTGCGGTACCTGTGGGTGTGTGGAGCAGAACAGGTGAGATGTGTGCGGTACCTGTGGGTGTGTGGAGCAGAACAGGACAGGTGAGATGTGTGCGGTACCTGTGGGTGTGTGGAGCAGAACAGGACAGGTGAGATGTGTGCAGTACCTGTGGGTGTGTGGAGCAGAACAGGACAGGTGAGATGTGTGCGGTACCTGTGGGTGTGTGGAGCAGAACAGGACAGGTGAGATGTGTGCGGTACCTGTGGGTGTGTGGAGCAGAACAGGACAGGTGAGATGTGTGCGGTACCTGTGGGTGTGTGGAGCAGAACAGGACAGGTGAGATGTGTGCAGTACCTGGAGACGACTGGTCGCTGGACGCTACCAAAGTGGCAGGTGTGGGTCGTCGTCTTCTGATCTGAGGAGGAAAGACATTAGCACTGAGGAGGACTATTAGCCATTCATATAACTCTGTTATATAATGCTGTTTCTTTCTTTCTTAGCACCTACTGCCAGGAATTCTGCAAAGAATTTAACACAGCCAGGAATTCACCATTTCATTGTGGTGGAGTTGTACGGGTGGGGAGGGGGGATGGATGGGGAGGTGGAGGTTGAAATTCCAAACCCAAAAGTGACAAAGATTGGAACAAACAAAATATCATCTTCCATGTGTAATTGGGGGGTTATTTATTTTTTTTAACCAATTTTGCATATACTGTACAGTGCAGTCTGCAGGTATTTGGACAGTGGGACACTTTTTGTTGTTTTGGCACTGTTCTATGGCACTTTGAAATTGAATTGAATTTGTTCGCATATGCATCCGTATCAGATGATCTAGGAATTACAGCCCTTTTTACACATAGTTCCCCCATTTCTGGCATAGAATTTAGGGCAAATGGCTTCACAGGTGATTCTGATTAGACTTCCTTGTGCAAGTATAAGCAAGCTTTCACTACCTATTTTATTATGGGGGGGGGGACGACATGGCTCAGGCAGTAAGAGCAGTCGTCTGGCAGCCGGAGGGTTGCCGGTTCGATCCCCCGCCCGGGCTGTGTAGAAGCGTCCCTGAGCAAGACACCCAACCCCTAAATGCTCCTGACAAATTGGTCGGTGCCTTGCATGGCAGCCAATCACTGTCAGTGTGTGTATGAATGGGTGAATGAGAAGCATCAATTGTACAGTGCTTTTGGATAAAGGCACTATATAAATGGCTACCATTTATTCTAGATTCTAGGCTTTTGATTGCCTGCAGAGTCTGTTATTGGTGTTTGTCAATATAAGGACCAGCTGTGTAAATTAAATTCTCCATGAACTCAATCACTACCATCCCTGTTGTGTTGGGCAAACGCCTGCAAAATATTTTAGAAATAATATGGTAAGAAACCACAGTCATTTCCATGAAATTAAAACACTTTGTATGGTCAATATTGCCTACATAATTTCTCCCCACATCAACTCAGTTCTCTTGAAACTTGCATTACATAATGTTAGATCATTGACTAACAAGATCCTTTTTGATAAGTGGAATGATAATGGTAAACAAGCTTGACTGCATATTCTTGGCTCAGTGCTGATCAGTCAGCCACCCTTATTGGAACAATTCCCCCTAACTACAGTTACGTCTCCCCCTTTTCATAGTCAAACAGATGGCAAAGAGAAGGTGTGGCCATCTTGTCAAACTCCATTAGTTGCAAGGTTACCTCTTTTGGATAATTTACTACCTTTGAGTATCATGATTTACTGCTTAAATGCCAGCCCTCTGTGCTGGCTGTCACATGATACAGCACAAATTAGTGATTTCTCAGCAATCTTCAAACTTCATTGGAGATTTTACTTTACATGTAGATACTGTTAATGACTCTAACAGTTCTGAGCTATTGGACCTACTGAATTCCATGGCTCTTAACCAATATAGTCCAGGACCAACCCACAAATGTGATCACACCGAGAGGACTTAATATAAGTGATTTGCCTATTGGTGATATTTCTGACCAGTATTGCATATATTTTTGGTGACATTGAGTCATTTAGTTAATCATTTCAAAACCACTACTGACTTTTTAGCTCCACTTGAGGTAAAAAAGCTATTTTCAAAACAGAGACCACCAAGGAGGAATGACAAAATGCCACAGCTGAAGAGATGTTGTCGTCGGGCACAGCGGAGATGAAGAAAAAATAAATTGCAGTGGCATTATGACATTTTCAGAGACCAAATGGCTTCTTTCAATAAGGTCTTTAAGTTTGCTAGACAGCAACATTTCCCAAAAGAATAGCTGATAATGATAGTAACCCCAGAAACACCAAAGTTGAAAATATTTGCTCCGGTGTTAAAATCTCTGATATAATTGAACCCCCTATTCCTCCATGCATCTTAGACTGTTTTAGAATTATTCATCATGACATACTGCTCAAAGTTGACACTGAACTCAACCAGTCTTGTTGACCCTATCCCCACCTGTTTTTAGTGCTCTACCTGATGAGATTTTAAGTATTGATAATTGCTCCCTTCAATCAGGGAGGTTCTCATCTGCTGTGTCAACCCCTAAGCTCATTGTAGCTGGTTTTAGGTGCAGGTGCAGTACAGTGACTGCAATTGTAAGGGTAGTAAAAGACCTTATGGAGACGTGCTGATGCCAAAAGTCTGTCTATTCTTATACTATTAGACCTTAGCTCTGCCATTGACTACATAATTCTTCTCAGGCTATAAAAATTGGTTGGTGTCACTGGCACTATTTTTTAACTGGTCTCAGACCTTCCTAATAGATTGTTTCTTCATTGCTAATCTGGGTGAGCATTCTTCTGATAATTCTTAATGCACAGGTATCAAACTCCAGTCCTGGAGGGCTAAAATATCTTCTCAGCACCAGTGGTTTATTGGTTATTGAAAGGAAACCACAAAAACCCACACTGACACTGCAGCCCCTTGGGAATTTACTTTGACACCCCTGTTTTAATGTCACATGTGGTGTCCCTCAAGGATCAATTCTAGGTGCAGTCCTCTTTATATGATGCCACTGGGGCGTGATATCAGATGGCATGGAGTACAATTTCATTGTTAGGCTGATGATATCCAGCTTCATGTGCCCCATTGATAAAAGGCCATTAGATGTTCTTGTGAACAACATCCCAGACATTAAGCTCTGGATGTCAAATTACATTCTACTGTTAAACTAGAACAAGACAGAGGTGCGTCTTGCGGGATCAAAAACCCAGTGAGAGAATCTGTCACCTCATCTCAATCTGTCTCTAGCTGACTATTCCAAAAATCTGGTAAAGAACCATGGTCTGATCATGGACCCTGAGCTAACTTTTGAGACACATATCTGAAATATGTGAAATCTGCTTTTTAGCATTTTAAATCCATTGCCAAAGTACATCCATTTTTAACACGGAAGAGTGCTGAGAGACTAGTTCATGTTTTTATAATGAGTAGACTTGACTACTGTACAGCCCTATTTGGTCTGTCAGTACCCACTATCAAACAGTTACAGTTACCCCAAAACAATGCTGGTTGCTTATTAACTAAACTAGAAATTAACACACAGAAGTCCTATTTTTAAAGCCCTTAATTGGCTAACTGTTGATTTTAGGATTGGATTTGGATTTGATTTATTTAGGATAAATAATTATTTTCGTTTAAAAGTCTCTTCCTGGCCTAGCACCCCACAACCTGTTGCTTTTACGATATGTATCAAACTGGGCCGTGAGATCCTCTGACTGTAACAAAGACTGTAAAGAGACTGCAAAGGTCTGAGGGTCCTTGTCCTTGGAAGATTTTAGGAAGTGATGACAGGGGGCAGCCTGTAGCCTAGTGGCTAAGGTACATGACTGGGGCAGCCTGTAGCCTAGTACCCTGGTGAATAGAATAACTCTCTCCATGGGCAACAGTATAACCAATCATAACTCTCTTAAAGGGCAACATCATAGCCGATCTTAACTCTCTCCATTGGCAACAGTATAGCCAATCATAACTCTCCCCATGGGCGACACCATAGCCAATAATAACTCTCTACATGGGCAACACTCTAGCCAATCATAACTCCCTCCATTGGCAACAGTATAGCCCATCATAACTCTCTCCATGGGCAACAGTATAGCCAATCATAACTCTCCCCAAGGGCGACATCACAGCCAATCATAACTCTCTTAAAGGGCAACATCATAGCCAATCATAACACTCTCTTCCTGAGAAACACTATAGAGCACCATATATATATATATATATAGCACCACTGCATTTTGGGTCTTTTTACAAATTGCTGATAAAGTGACTATATTTGACTGCAAACATCATTGTGTTCTGTGTCCACTTCCTGCACACGTAATGCACTGAATGCACTCTAAAAGGCATAACAAAGCAAACGCACACCAAACACATTCCTAAAGAGCAGGTATTAATAGGAGTATAGTATAGGGTATTTCTTGCATAGAATTCAATTTTTTTCTGTCCAAGTTGTGACAGAATGAACTTCACAAAGTATTTGCCTAATTCAAATTCTCTCCCCCTTCTATCCCTCTCTCCCTTCCTCCTGCGCCCTCTCTCTCCCTCTCTCTCTCTCTCTCTCTCTCTCTCTGACTCTGACTCCACTGTTTGTGCAGTTCTGAGCATACAGAGGCTCGTTGATGAGGCTAATTGAGTATTCAGAGTGAAGGGTGTCTCATTGGCTGCCAGATCACGGCTGTAGAGTGGAGTGGGAAGTGAATCCCAAACAGTCTGCTTCAGTCTGGGACTCCATATGAGAACTCTCTGCTCTTATCAGATGCATTATGGGTACTGGAGTGCACTGTCCCTCCAGGGAGGCTGGCTGTTTTTCTTCCGAAAACTACAGGTGATGAACATAAGCAGTAGCAAGCACAATAAATACAGTGACCACCCACCCACCCGGATCCTCACTAGCCTCTCCTTTCATTCAGCACACAAAGGCCAGAGAACGGTTCCCTGAATATGCATTTTCATTATTGTATTTTAATCCGCCCACCCCTTAGTGCCCCCCCTGCTCAACTCTCAACTCTGAGCCTCTGAGCCTCCTGCAAACAACTGCACCTCCACCATTTTGATTACACTTCATGGACACATTTATCTTGGAGTTTTTTGTTTTGTTTCATGACAGAGTGCTTTTTGATGGGCTTTAGGCCACCCCTAACCATTAGCATAGGTGAATGTAACATTCATCACTGTGTTGTGAAAATGTTGATGTGAAATTCTGATTTGTTGAGGGAATGCGCACTTCTAATTAACCTCTGATACCCAGTGTAGATCTGTTTGTGAGCTTAACATAGCCAGTAAGTGTTTTGAAATTAATCTGAGAGCAAATGTTTAGCCGGGCATGCCGTGGCAAGCATAATTAAAGTGGGTGGCAGCCCCTTATAAAGCCTCGGTAAGCTACGGCAGTGTGTCTGGGCAGGGGGTCACGCTGGGCTGGGTTTTCTCACAGGAACCCCACAGGGACATTTTAAATGTCTCGCGCTGCCACAAAACAAGGCAGCATAATGCATGAGGTAGTCATAGGAGCAGTATAATACAGACCAAGCAGGCTCAAATCGTTATTTGAAATAATTCTAAATGTTTGATTGCGCTAACATTCCTGTGGATTACTTACAGTTTTAAAACTAACATTGCTCAATGAATCACAATTTGGGGTCTCATTTAAATGTAATAAACTGTAGTCACAAGATTAGAAAGACTGTGTATGCCACTGATTTACCAACATGAGTGGTCTTGTGTTGGGATCGGTTGGATTTAAATAATTAAAACATTTTAAAGTTATTTATCTGAATTTATCTGAATTCTTTTGCTAATTGATTAGGGGTATCCATAACACAGAAATCGCACAACGTAGCAATACTGTTGCTGTTTTGAATGGAAGAGCCAACCAACTGTCACCTTAGCTCCTCCCACTGAAAGCACCTGAGACACTTCAAAGGCCTGATGCATCCATCTGAACACATCAGCACCTGGCGCAGAAACTGATTCACGGCAACCCTACACACAGGGTTACTAGGGCTACGGTTTTAGAACAGTATTTCCTTTTGTCAAATTATTTATACATCTCTGTAGAAATGACTGGTCTGAAGAACGTATTGAAATTTGACCACTAGTTAGACCACTCCACTGTCCACAGCCCCAAATACAGGTATAGTATTGATCCCCACAAAACTGCCCCTATGTTTCCAAAACATAAATTAATTTGAAGTGACACATGTCACTGACACAAGACTTTCACATCATTAGGTTAAATAGAAAATAATAACTTTATTAAGAAAACTTCAGTAGTATAGTTTTAAAATAGAATACAAAAACAGTCATAGCTGCATGCATACATACACATTACTGTGTATTGTTGAGTCTGGCCTAAATTGATTGGGTTGTGGCTCCTCTATGTATCATAAACAGCACTGTATTTAACATGTATTCATATGTATATTTTCCTATATCCTGGTTTTCAGTGCAGTACCCATCGGCACACACACTGGGACAGGCACCGCCTCCCATTGCTCTAATTTTCACTCTGAACCACAAGCTTTTCTTCACTGACAAAGAAAAGGTTTCAACTCCACCCTCCCAGCTCTACTGCCTGTGTGTCCTGTGTGTGTGTGTGTGTTGCTGGAGCTATTGAGATGCAATTGGTTATTCTGTATATTGTTTGCTAGATCTCTACTGGTATGCTTTCTGCTACTCAAGTGAAGGACAACAGAATGCAACTGAACTATATTCGGTCCCTTATAATGTATTTTCTCAAAAGAATAGCTGATAATGACAGTAACCCCAGAAAGATTTTTTCACTATCAACCACCTTCTCAACCCTCCAACCAGTGATTTCTCACCCGTAGCAAAATGCACAGAATTTGCCTATTTTTTCAACACCAAAGTTGAAAATATTTGCTCTGGTGTTAAAATCTCTGATATAATTGAACCCCCTATTCCTCGGTGCAGTTTTAAAATTATTATAGACTGTTTTAAAATTATTCATCATGACATTTATTTGGACCTAAATAAAGAATGAATGTGTGTTTGTGTGTGTGTGTGTGTGTGTGTGTGTGTGTGACTGCATGTGTGTGTGTGTGTGTTTGTGTGTGTGTGTGTATGTGTGTGTGTGTGTGTGTGTGTTTGTGTGTGTGTATGTGTGTGAAACAGAAAACCAGAATTCTAGAGGCAGGGTGTCGGGTGGAAAAAACAAGACATGAACAGAAATGGGGAAAAGTGATGCCCTCCACAAGCTGGCCTTGAAGTGAAAACGCACTTTTCCTAATCTGCTTTACAATCGCAATGGTTCATGCAGTCATTGTGTTTTTGACAGCTAGGATTATCTGTTCAGCCATCAGAAATTTGTTGTAAAGTCCTAGGTATCCAACCATGAAGATAACAAGGGTGATAAAAAAAAAAAGATTTTGCTGTGTGTGTTTTGACAGCTTGTTGTTTCTGAGGTCCCATGGTGTTGGTTATGAATAGGAGCCAGAGAGAAAATAAGATCCATGAAAAATCCCCCAGGCACGAGTGCTTACACAAACCAGTGCGTTTGTCATTGCCTGTGTTCTGGCAAAGACTGTACACCATGCCATCTCAGATAAGATTAATATATTTCTAGGATTATAACAATACATCCAGTTTAGAATAGCTGGAGGTCAATTTCATTCCACTTCAGCCAGTCCATCCAGAAAAGGGGACTGAAATTCAGCTCACTATCTGAGAACTGGTCTATCTGAGAAGTTTGGTGGGGATTTTTTTTTTTTTTCATTTAATTAACTGAATATCAATTCATTTCCTGAACTAATGAGATTGAGATGATCCCAACACTGCAACCTACAAATATTTTGCGTGGATATTTTTCATTTTATGTTTCATAATCGAGATGGATGTATCCATGGGCTCACAAGGGCGGTGTTCGCGCCTGTGCTCCAGGTGCATTCTGGGTAGGCTTTGTGAAGGTTCAGCTCTCCAGAGACGCAGTGACAGCTGAAGGACAGGGTGGGGAGTCAGAGCCCTGTCTGCGTGACTGCAGGAGCTCCTTCAGCCAGGGCCCTGTGACTGAAGCAGGTCCTGTAGAGATACAGCTTCAGCCAGGGCCCTGTGACTGAAGCAGGTCCTGTAGAGATACAGCTTCAGCCAGGGCCCTGTGACTGAAGCAGGTCCTGTAGAGATACAGCTTCAGCCAGGGCCCTGTGACTGAAGCAGGTCCTGTACAGATACAGCTTCAGCCAGGGCCCTGTGACTGAAGCAGGTCCTGTACAGATACAGCTTCAGCCAGGGCCCTGTGTCTGAAGCAGGTCCTGTACAGATACAGCTTCAGTCAGCTGCCATGATGCCATCACCACCGACACCATCTCTGGATTCAGAGAGTCAGAGAGTGAGTGAGGAGAGAAGAGCTGGCTTCCAGACCTGGGCCAGATATGTCATTGTTTTGGATTCAAATGTGTTTCTGTGCACAACCGATCTTGCTTGGTGCAATTCAGCCAACCAAGAGTACCAGAAGGCGGGGTTTGCACTGTTTGAGAGTGTTTCAGAGGTTCCAGTACTCCAGACAAGCTCAGTAAAGTTGCCTGTTAAGAGCAACCTGTTTGGTGGACCCAGCCAATGTCATAGAGTTAAAAGAGGTGTATTTACAAAGCTGAGCTGAACCAAATGGTTATTAATCAAAATGATAATTTTATATAAAATGTAAAATGGCCCTAAGGCTAAAATCAGCCTGCTCTCCATCAAGGTGCATCTGCACAGATCTCTGACAACATGCTACAGCCATGTAAAATGCCTGCTGTACATTTGCTCACCACTGGGTAGAATTCAAATAATTCACAATCTTAGAGTAAATAGTGTACTGTAAAGTGTATTGGCAATTTTGCATAGTAAACTTAGAGGCAATATACTTATTTTTCACTTATTTCCAACATGTCCAATGTGTCCCATTTGGGACCACATATCTTGTATCATTCTTTAAACATAGCTTTCCCACAAACCGTGTAAGTGCGTAGTATACAATTTCTAAACTAGTGTGATTAATTTACTGATCCTGCATTCAAGTGTATAGTGTAGAGCAGTGGTCTCCAACCCTGGTCCTGGAGAGCTGCTGGGTGTGCTGGTTTTTGTTTTCACCTTATCACCCATCATGCAATACCATCAGGGAGGCATCTGATTGGCCCCAAATGTATTCTGCAGCAGGACAACGACCCCAAACATAAAGCCAATGTCATCTTCAGCGTAAAGAAGAACAAGGAGACCTGGAAGTGATCATCGAGTCAAGATCATCAAGTCTGTCTCAGATTACATGAAGAGACAGAAGCATTTGAGGCTGCCTAAATCCAAGTTCCTTCAAAAACTGTGTGCAAGTATACCTAGAAGAATTGATGCTGTTTTGAAGGCAAAGGGTGGTCACACCAAATATTGATTTGATTTAGATTTTCTGTCTTCTGTTCATTCACTTTTTCTGTTCATGCATTTTGTTAATTGATAAAAATAAACTATTAACATTTCTGTATTTGAAAGCATTCTTATTTTACAGCATTTTCCACACCTGCCTAAAACTTTTACATAGTACTGTATACAATTCATGTTGTATCTGTTGGATTTATCAAAATAATAATATGCTGCCATGTTAATGCTATGCAAATAATTGGGTATAAATCAGACTCTTGTTCTGCACAAACTGAAAATAAATTACTGTGCTGTAGCATGTCAGAGATATGTGCTGATACACCTTGATGGAGAGCAGGCCGATGTTACCATTAGGGCTGATCAATTAATTTCCTGTCTTTTGAGGCTTTTAGCAAATGCTGACATTTCACTCAAAACAATGTATTATAACATTTTTGTGATTAATTTCTTTCATTTTTACACAAGGAGGTTACATTGATAATTGATGGGTCCTTGTAAATATGCATGAAAAATAAAAGCCTTGGCTGAGAATATTAAAGAATCTATTTGGCCGCTAGCTAACTAAACTAGTCTAAAGAAAATCCCATTCTCCCCATTTCTTTTATGCAGATGTCATCTACTGGTAAAAAGTGATATTTTGCCATTCATTGCAGATAAATTATTTGAGTTGATTCTCACTCAAGCAAAGGTTTTGTTTTCATAGCAAGCATAGTAATGCATGATCTGAAAGTATAGTTAGAATCATTATTTTCCAATTCAATGATAAATCTGCCTTGTAATGCATTTCTTTAGTCAGATCCTAAGGAGAGCCCAGTTGCCTGCCATCGACGCAGTATTTGCATATTATCTCGCTCGCTAGATTACACATGACATGAACGAACATGCAAAGAGAAATATCCCCTATCAGCCAGCATAGCATACAAGGTAGATCCAAACTAGCCTACTTTTAAAAGCCTAACTATAGGCTAGATAAGTAGCTAACTTGCTGGCATTAACACTGTTACTGCCAATTTTCTGTGTAGTTAGAGCTAGCTGGCTAACATAATGAACGCACTTTGTTGGTGTTTATAACTAGCCTAAAAAAGTAACATAGCTGCCGATTTAGCTGTAAGTTTTCTATTTAGGTACGTCGACCTAGCTGGTCTCTTTTTGGCCTGACTCGCTTTACTGTATCCGACACGTTTTCACAAATTGAGTGCTTGCCACATTCAACAGTCAGTGAGGCTGGCTCAAATGTCCATGTCCTATGTAATGTCATCTAGCTAGCGAGCTACTACCTACACATGATAACACTGCTGAAAATAAAGGTCAATTTGCTTAGAACTTGAATTATCCTCATTCATGCACTCTGTGTCTCGCCATGTTAAGTCTATGGGCAATTAATCATCGAAAATTTAGAAAACACACACACAGATAGGCCCACCTATCTTTATTCATCTGTGTTAATTAAACCTGAATGCTGTATTCATTACAGGCCTATTTAATTCACCCATTAGGCTTAAAATACCCTACCCCGCAATCACCCAGCTCACATCTGCCCAGCCTGAATTCTCTCCTGTCCCTGTAGGTGTCACCTTCTCAGCTCTGCCCATCGCACTCCTCTGCCCACAGAACAGCACTGAGGCCTGCAATCTGCTCTGACCAAAGCGCTCTTTCAGAAGAGGCTCGGCAGCGCTCAAACACAGATCGATACGTCCGGCGGCAGCTGCCTGAGGAGGATGGGAACTGGCAGAAGGGCTTAAAGCTCTGAACACATGTTACTAACACTAGTTTCCCCAAGCTGAGACCTCCGTCTCGCCAAAATGTTTGGTGTCTGAACAATGTTCTGACAGTCTCCTTATGTGTGAGAGGTCTCTTTCTCTGTAAGATGGCTGATTCAGTGTGTGAAGGCTGTTTCTGTGTAATAGCTGTTTCTGTGTGTGATGGCTGTTTCTGTTTGCGAAGTCTGTTGCTGTGTGTGATGGCTGTTTATGTGTGTGATGGCTGCTTCTGGGTGTGTGTGTGTGTGTGTGTGTGTGTGTGTGATGTCTGTTTCTGTGTATGATGGGTCTATGTTTTGTCCAGTGTGTCAGAATAGATAACGCTTATCATGACTAAAAGTGCTTAATTACGTTTTAATTAAGCCGTCATTTTCAGCAAACCTTCTGGTTAATCATCTCTTTTCAAAAGATTTGACCCAAAAACACACTGCTTTTGTGAGCTGAAATCACTTTTTATACAATACAGATGCATGCACACCACGTTGCATGAGGGAGTGTAAAATCAGAGCCTCACTCATCCTTTCATCCATTATGAATACAGGTCCTTCTTCTGCTCAGATGGCTTTTTATTTCTACGAAATGCAGAAAATGGGACACCCCCGCACACACAGCTCCCCAGAGGTTGCACACAGTCTTGATGCTGAGTTAAGTTTACAGACCCGGACCGTCCGAGCGTCTGATCAGGTGTGGGGTTTAAGTAAATGCCCCCTGGAGGCACGGAGAGGAGGAGAGGAGAGGAGGAGAGGAGACACGTCTGTGGCTCCTGCCTGGCGGCAACAACACCTGGCCCCCCGGGAACGACCGGTACTCAGGGACATTTAACTAAGGGTAACCAAGCCCTGTGAGCATGTGTGTTTGCCCTGTGTGTGTGTGCGTGTGTGTGTGTGTGAGTGTGTGTGTCTGTATGAGTCTATTGCGGATGCTCAGTGTGGAGTTGAATCGTTCTTCAGAGCCACCAGACAAAGGAAGAAAGGGAGAACGAGTGAGAATAGATAGAGAAGAGGAAAATGAGTTTTTCTGTCCTACATCACTGTCCTGTCCCTGCATAGCTGTGTACCAGCTCAAAAATAACTGAAACTGCGCAGTCTTGGACAAACAAAATGTGTCTTTGTCCTTCTTCATTCTCTAAATCCAACCCACAAATTATGAACAAAATCTTCACAAGATCGTTCAGCGTCTTTACAACAAAACAGGTCCAGCACCAGGCTCACTGATACGCTCCTTAAACAACACGGGCTGCACATGCCCACGAGGACGTTATTGAACCGTTCGGCAGCTGTTGATAGCGGACACATTATCCTCAGTCATATTCACCAGCAGCTTAAATTTAAATTACAGTGCGAATATCTGGGCTAAAGCACGACAGCAGGGTTTCACATGGTGACAGACACTACAGAACACAAGGACAGGATGCCGAATTCCCATCACCCCCTGCAACCCCCCTCACCTGTTCTGCCGCCTCGGGGTCCAGGTGGGAGTCCAGCAGAGGTACGGTGAACTGGATCTTCCGCGGGCTGCCGGTATCCATGACGATTCCGCCGGGGATGGAGGGAGTGAGAGAGGAGAGGAGAGAGAGTGGGGCGTGTGGGGGGAGAGAGGGAAGAAGGGGCCCAGAGGAGGTGAGGGTTGGAGGAGGGGGGTCGGGGCGGGGGGTAGAATACGGCACTGTTGTCCTAAAAATCCTCTGTTAAGTCCCTGATATCTGCAACACTGCTTTCTCTCCCTCTGCCTCTGTTTCTCTGTCTCTCTGTATCCCTCTCTCCTTCAGTTACCCTCGCTCCTGTCCTCTGCCTCTCTCTCACTCCTGCTCTGTAGCTTTCTCTCTCTCTCTCTCTCACTCCCGCTCTGTAGCTTTCTCTCTCTCTCTCACTCCCGCTTTCTCTCTCTCTGTCCCTGCATCTGCCCTCTCAGCTTAATGCAAGGACACTTTCACTCCTCTACCTCTCTCTCTCTCACTCTCGCTCTCTCGCATTCTCGCTCTCCCCCTCTTTCTCCACCCCCTCTCTCTCTCCCCCTCTTTCCCCACCCGCCCCCTCTCTCTCCCCCTCTCTCCCCACCCGCCCCCTCTCTCTCTCCCCAGTGCCTCTCTGAACAAGAATATCTGTGAGCTTAAGGGCTGCAGCACAGATAATTCTTCAACCACACATTCCTAATGCATTCCCAACACATTCCAAATACATTCCCAACACATTCCCAACACATTCCCAATGAATTCCCAACACATTCCCAACACATTCCCAATGAATTCCCAACACATTCCCAACACATTCCAAATACATTTCCAACATATTCCCAACACATTCCCAAAACATTCCCAACACATTCCCAATGCATTCCCAACACATTCCCAATGCATTCCAAATACATTTCCAACATATTCCCAACACATTCCCAATGCATTCCCTACACATTCCCAACACATTCCAAATACATTCCCAATGCATTCCCAACACCAACACATTGGCAATGCATTCCCAACACATTCTCAATTAATTCTAAATGCATTCCCAACACATTCCCAATGCATTCCCAACACATTCCCTATGCATTCACAATGCATTTACAACATAATGGGATCTAAGTGAAGCTATAGCAGCGCATGCAAAACTGTCTTTAACAGAAACCTTCTCAGATGTCTGTAATATTAAAAGTGATTGCTTACTGGCTTTTTGGCAATGACATGCCTCATATATTTTGATTACTATTTGCACAGCCACTCACCAAAAGCTAATCAGAACAAGCTTGCAGAACAAGAAAGCCAATAACAGTGGTTTGGCAGGTATTGTTCATTGGAAAGGTTGATTTAATTGAGAAGCTTCAATGAGCTATTTTTATTTTTATTACGTGATTTTAGTATATAAGCTATTAATGAATTGCCTTGAACGTCTTGAGCCCTAGTTTAGGGTCAACAGGTAATTACTGGCTTGCAACCATGACAGATGAGGAACTCGCAGCCTCCTTGCTATTTAGATAGAGTGGATATGTGGAGAAATAAGCTCTATTGAATCTAAACCAGGAATTGCTTTTCACTAGACAACCAAGGGAATTTGATGTCATGATATGGTGTAAAAACACACTTGTGGTGGAAACACAAGCCAAGCAAAGCTCCATATCTCACAGCAGGTGGAAGGGGACATTTACGTATGTTAAAATCCTACTATGATTTACATACGTAGGCTGTTAGCAACTTTACTAGAGCCACTTTGCCTGTACAGATACTGACTTTATTGGTGGCTTGCAGTTAGTTTGCCTTAAATCATTTTGCTTGGCTGGGAATTACTGTTCTCTATTTTAATGATCAATCAAAAACGGTATTTTATACATATTTTGTTTGGGCCCTTTCATCATAAATTTGGCATGACACTTTTTCTAAACATCTTTTGAGAAATTTGGTGTGAGAAATGTAGTGTGGGAAATTTGGAGTGGGAAATTTGGTGTGAAAAATGTGTTTAACAGCATTTAATCCTGTCTGTCCATTATCGTCCCAGCATATAGAAAAACCAAAAAACACTTCCTATAGTCAGCCAGTGTGCTCATGGCAGTTTTAAATACGGTATACTGTAATACTGAATAACTCAGTCCAGACAGGTCCTTTTAGCTTGCTGCAGTGGCTAGAAAGATTTTATAACATAGTTATAATTTTATATACATAGTTGTTGAATGAAAAGAACACAAGAGAGGAGAGATTACCATCTGTATAGGATCAGAAGATATGCGTAAGCTAATACGTTCACTAATGATGTGCTAGCGGAGTGCTCTCCTATTCATCTGTCTGTCTCTAATTTCACACACAGACCACATAGGACTGAAGATGTGGAGAGGCCACTGGTGACAACTGGAGGCTGACATGTTTGCCTGTGGCTTTCCTCTTCTTTTACTCATTTAATTGAGCTCTATCTGCGCATGAGCTGAATATTAAGTTGCTCTTTTTTAAGCCCCAGTGTCTTATTTTTGGACAGCATTGTTCCCTTTTCTACTGCACATGCATTTTTTGAAATGTGTAGTTGCTGCCATTACATTGGTTGTGTGTAGTTGCTGGCGTTACGCTGGTTGTGTGTAGTTGCTGGCGTTACAATGGTTGTGTGTAGTTGCTGGCATTGCGTTGGTTGTGTGTAGTTGCTGGCGTTACGTTGGTTGTGTGTAGTTGCTGGCGTTGTGTTGGTTGTGTATAGTTGCTGGCGTTACGTTGGTTGTGTGTAGTTGCTGGCGTTACGTTGGTTGTGTGTAGTTGCTGGCGTTGCGTTGGTTGTGTATAGTTGCTGGCGTTACGTTGGTTGTGTGTAGTTGCTGGCGTTACATTCGTTGTGTGTAGCTGCTGGCGTTACGCTGGTTGTGTGTAGTTGCTGGCGTTACGTTGGTTGTGTGTAGTTGCTGGCGTTGCGTTGGTTGTGTGTAGTTACTGGCATTACGCTGGTTGTGTGTAGTTGCTGGCGTTACGTTGGTTGTGTGTAGTTGCTGGCGTTACGTTGGTTGTGTGTAGTTGCTGGTGTTACGCTGGTTGTGTGTAGTTGCTGGCGTTACGTTGGTTGTGTGTAGTTGCTGGCGTTATGCTCGTTGTGTGCAGTTGCTGGCGTTGCGTTGGTTGTGTGTAGTTGCTGGCATTACGTTGGTTGTGTGTAGTGGCTGGCGTTACGCTGGTTGTATGTAGTTGCTGGTGTTGAGTTGGTTGTGTGTAGTTGCTGGCATTACGTTGGTTGTGTGTAGTTGCTGGCGTTATGCTCGTTGTGTGCAGTTGCTGGTGTTGCGTTGGTTGTGTGTAGTTGCTGGCATTACGTTGGTTGTGTGTAGTTGTGTGCCTCTTTGACTCTTTCATACTGTTCATACCGCAGCACAACCTGCAGTTGCCTACGCCAATTGGGGTTCATAGGTACATTTTCGTGTGTTACATTTTATATTTTGAACAAAATAAAATCCTTATTTGCTTTGCTTATCAGTATAAGAGTTTCTATGTTATTGTTTCCATTTTTCTGAAATTAGAGGCATTCCTTTTGCCTACTAGCATGTTATTTTATTAAAAAAACTTTCCACGAGTTAGCCGTAACCAACTTTTCACTTTTAATCAATGGAGACATTGTGTTCTGTCTTGAAGTGTAAATCAATGTTTTAACCATTACTGTAGTCACTTGATTCAGTCATGCAATGACATGCAATGCTCTATTTATCGACCAAACTAAGATATGTATTATCACACTCGTATCTCCTTATTAGTGAGGTGTTTTATTTTACACTACAACTGCCTCTC
Organism: Conger conger; assembly: GCF_963514075.1. Classification (NCBI taxonomy): domain Eukaryota; kingdom Metazoa; phylum Chordata; class Actinopteri; order Anguilliformes; family Congridae; genus Conger; species Conger conger. The sequence goes on along the minus strand of NC_083773.1, from coordinate 44,972,849 downwards.
TCTCTCTCTCTCTCTCTCTCTCTCTCTATCTCTCTCTCAGTTAAATTAAATAACATAAATTGATTAGATTAAATAGATTCAATATATTTATTGGCATGACTGTTGTGGTGCCAGGAAGGGAAAGTAGGGTGTTGTCCACCAGATGGCAGCACTGGCCCTTCACGCTAGTATGGCCACAGCTGGGATGCAATGCAATCACTGTGGCTGCGACCAATTACGCTGTTATGAGGGCTACACCAGAGGCCTTGGTTTTTGAGTTGGGGAGAGTTGGGGAGAGCTGGGTTTGGGAGTCTGTGGACACTGCAGCAGGGCTGCTGCTTTTTATAGCTGGTGTCTTCTTTTCCTTCCTCCCTCGCCCCATGGAGATTTGGGTTTTCCAGATTGGCCTTTTGTTCTTTTGTTGTTTTTCAGGTTTTCTTTAAGCCAACCTTTTCGTTGGGAGTTTGTGTCTGTTCACCGTGTGGTACTGAGGCCTCCCCTCCCCTGCCCAGCATGACACTGTACAGTATAAAATATCGCCAAAGCAATTAACAATAAAACTATTAACAATTGAACATAAAGCATGTGATTAATACACTAGAATAATATGTATATGTATGTAAAGCGATACATACAATGTATATAAAAATAAATACATAAATAATAAATGACCATACCTACAGACAATCTATATGAATTGTTGAATGAGAAACACTTTTAAGTGTAACAATAAGAATAACCACTTATAATACAATCTCACTAAATTTTCTCGCGTAATCCTGGAAATAAAGAGAAAGTTTTAGGATTTTAAAATAAATTGGAGTTACTTCAAAGCCTTGTAAGAACTACTCAAAGACCAAAGAAGAGCAAAGCGTCCACAAACCCCATTGAGCTTTTATGAGGGCACTTGAAGGCTACGAGAAATGCCAAGCATTCAGTAACATCACAAGATGCTCTGTTGGAACATTGGCAAATAATGCTGGAATAACATGGATCATCAGGTTTTGCACAAATTTGTCCATGCCATGCCATGATTCAACTTTTCACTCAAATTGTTATGCTGATAATATAATTAGTAATAAAAACTTTGTATTAAATAGGAAAGAATGGAAAATAGAAGCACTAGTTTCACTAGTTATCTCAGACCTTTGGACCCCCTGCATATATACGGACTGAGTACTACATTAGGAACATTTAACTTCATTACACCTACTTATTAGTGTGATGATCTAATCAGCCCATTGTGTGTCTGCAGTGCAATGCATACACTCATGTAGATATGGGTTAGGAGCTTCAGTTAATGTTCACATCAACCATCAGGATGGGGAAAAATGTGATCAAAGTGACGTTGACCGTGGAATGATTGTTGGTGGCAGACAGGGTATCTGAGTAACTCAGAAACTGCTGATCTCCTGGGATTTTCATGGACACTAGTCTCTAGAGTTTGCAAAGAATGCTGCAAAAAACAAAGAAAATCCAGTGAGCAGTAGTTCTGCAGACAAAAACGCCTTCTTTATGAGAGAGGTCAGAGGAGAAGGGCCAGACTGGTCAAAGCTGACAGGAAGGTGACGGTAACCACACATTACAATAGTGGCATGCAGACGTTCAGAGCATCTCTGAACACACAATGCATCATAACTCTAAGTGGATAGGCTACAGCAGTAGAAGTTAAATCAAGTCTTATAAATACCTATTAAAGTGCTAGGTGATTGTATATTTATTTACATTTACATTTTTATCATTTGGTCGGCACTTTTAATCCAAAGCAATTTGCAAGTTCATGGGTTCTTCCATAAGTTAAAAGCATCAAATCCATAATTATCAAAACATGCATGAAGAACTGTTCTAAACCAAAAGACAATAAACAATTTTTTTATTTTTTTATTAAGTTATTCAAATTCACTTATACAATGCTATTTATGTTCATTTCTGATGGCCATTTGGAAAGAATTCCTCATTCCTTTTCCGTGTTACAATATTATTTATGATGATTTATTATTTGGGCTATTTTATAATCCCATATATTTAATCCACCATCTTTGTGACAAACCCACAGGTTCTTCCATGACCATTTAAAGCACCACCCAACCTGTCTGTAGCAAATCTTAATTTTAATGAAAAATCTACAGTACATGGCTATCATCATTCATGCTCCCCCTAAATGATTATCTCAGTGAAACTGATGGATGACAATCTGTGTGAAATATCATGTAATCATAATGCCACGTTATTAGGTGAAATATTATGCAGTCATATTCTGGCCATTCGAACCAAGCAACAGCTTTGCTATATTGCTTTTCTTTCTGAAAATATTTCACTCTGTTTTCACATACGGCTGTTACCTTACATTGGAGGCACACTACACTATCAACCAGTTGACATTCTTTTTGGAGATGCATGGCAGCCATTTTGCACCAGAACACTCACCACACATCTTTGAGATGGAGAGAATGATTTCAGCCAAATATACTAGGGGATGATTAGGTGGCAGGACTGTGAAAGCCAATGTGAATAGTACCTTGAATAGTGTCCTTTGTGGTTGTGCTTTGTTTTTCAAAGAAATGGATAAAGAAGAGCGGGATAGGGAGAAAAAAGAGAGGGAGAGAAACCAACTTATTGCAGCACTCATTGGAAAACCCCAGTGTGGTTGCAGCGCTGATCACGTGGTGTTCAGCACTGGCATCTCACTGGTTACCCACTGGGGCTGAGGTAAAACTGCTTTAGCAGTTATGTTTGAACTAATTACAGGTGTCTTGTGTGAAGAGACCTGTGACCTGTAAGCTATAGGTCCCTCTGTGAGGAGGTAAGGAGTGTGAGAGCATTAACGTTCCTCTCTCCATGACAAAATCTCTGGCCGTCAATGGAACAGAAACAAAACCGCCATTTTATTTTCCATTTGGCACAAGCAGGCTGTCTCACAGTGCTGCTACTGGGATGGGTGACTGCAGTAGTTTTCAGAACAGAACAAATCAAGTGTGGCATTTTGATTATGGAGGAAAGGTGTTCAGTGAGAGGCTAAACAGATAAATCTTGAGCCTTGATTTAAAGTCCAGATCAGTTTCTGTTTGGAGCAGCGGTTGGAGGAGATCACTCTGAAGTTTCAGAAAACTTTGGGCAGCAGAGTTTCCATCTTTCCTCTGCAGGATTGGAATGTATCCTCAGGCGCAGTTCAAGGGTTTTGGTGGCCCTAAACAAGGAGTAACCTAGGGCAGTCAAAGAGGGTGGGGGGGTTGGGGATTTGGGTTAGAGGGGGTGGAATCAAGCAGAAGTATTATCAACAAAGCTATTCACCGCCTCTGATTACTAGAAAATTAAAATGTAATTCAAAGAATTAAAGAACTTTTAAAAGTCTATGGCCCTAAATGACCGCATTATGGCAGCAGCCATCTTGTGTCCATAACTTATCTCTGAATATCTATATCTCATCTCTGTGTGTCTATAACTCATCACTGTGTGTTCATAACTTATCACTGTGTGTTCATAACTTATCACTGTGTGTTCATACCTTATCACTGTGTGTTCATAACTTATCTCTGTATATCTATAACTCATCTCTGTGTGTCTATAACTCGTCTCTGTGTGTTCATAACTCATCTCTGTGTGTCCATAACTCATCTCCGTGTGTTCATAACTCATCTCCGTGTGTCCATAACTCATTCTAAGTGTTCATAACTCATCTCTGTGTGTTCATAACTCATCTCCATGTGTCTATAACTCATCTCCGTGTGTTCATAACTCATCTCTGTTTGTTCATAACTCAGTAAATCCTAGTGTATTGTCCTCTCCCCTGGACCTGACTGTGCCACATTTATTGAGCAGCAGCTCTAACACAAAGCCGATTCCACACTCTGTTTCTCAGGAGATGCTTGTGGCTGTGCAACATATTGTCTTTTGATTTGTGCGATGTCATGTGAAATATGGTTTCCACTGGCACCCCGCATGGCCCTCCCATGGTGTAGCAGAACGCTCGCTGCTTTATAAGGGGCTCTGCGTCAGCGCGACCATTCTTCAGGAATAAAACGTTGTTCGTCATTGCTCTTACTGGTTCAGGATGAGCTCACTGTGGGGCGTGTATCTGCTCCTGTTAGTGTCCTGCCCCTTGTGCACCTTATGAAGCTGATATCAGGAGATTTTGATGGTTAAGTACTTACAATTCGGTCACTTTTCAATGTCACCTTCACAAAATGTGTTGCGGTGGTCGTTTTGTGGGCATCACCTAATGGGATTTAACGGGGTGGGAGTAGAGCAGAATGATGAGGTTGCAGGTTCAAATCACAGGTAGGGCATTGCATTGCACCCGTGCACCAGTATGCTTAATCTAATTTGCTTCAGTGAAGCATTGGGGAATACTGTATGTATACCTGCATACACCACATCCTTCTGAGACCTAGCAGAAAAATATTTTTTTCATTTTTTGAAAGTTTCTTAGATGATAAAAACATGTTGCCGTAAAAACAAAAAACAGCTTAGTTTTCAGATTACTGTAAAACTGAGTATATCCCCTACAGGGGACAGAAATTAATCTTTGGAGGGAGAAATGTTATCCGTGTAGCTGGCTCTGGTTGATCCGTAAGGGCTATTGATAACCCAGTGAAATGGTCACCCTGTTAGTACAGGAGGCAGCGTTCCATCCATGTCAAAGGTCAGCATGGGCTCCTGACTGGACTGACTGCCGTTCTCCTGGGCTGCGAATGAGGAGCCGCACATGAGCGCTTCAATTTCGCAAAATTACGAGTGAGAGAGACGAATGAAATCATAACTGTAACCCAACTTTAAAAAGTAGAAATGTTGTGAATGGAACATTTACAGAGAACAGGAAGTGGGGGAAATGATTCTGATGGTTCATGAATTAGATTCCGATTTTCCGCTCTTTTCCCCCCGGGTGTTAAGAGCGATGGGAGGGCAGGATCTTCCTCGCTCTGTTGGGCTCAGGTTTCCTGCCTCATGGTTAGAGCACGTTTTCCAGCGATCGATGGTCTTCCAGGGCGTGGCGGGGTCAGAGTTCACATGGCTGGTCATGGGATGCAGCTAACCATCTGGCCTGCTGAGGGTCAAGACACATAACACACAATCAGAACAACCACGGGCAAAAATACATTACAATGTGTCTATAAACTGCCATCAAAATGGTGGATGGTGTATGTTGTTTAACAGGTGGCATAGAGGCATAAACCATACTAAAAAGAGGTGAGCAGCCCTTAGTATACACTCAGAGATCACTTTATCACGTAGATCTGTAGACCAGCTTGTTAATGCAAATATTTAATTAGCTAATCATGTGGCAGCAACTAAGTGTATAAAAGCATGCAAATGTGGTTCAGCGGTTTTTTGACCCAATGTCAGAATGGGGAAGAAATGTGATCTAATTGACTTTGACGGTGGAATGATTGTTGGTGCCAGACAGGGTGGTTTGAGTATCTCAGAAACTGCTAATCTCCTTGGATTTTTATGCACAGCAGCCTCTAGACTTTGCAGAGAATGGCGCAAAAAAGAAAAAGCATTCAGTGAGAAGCAGTTCTGCGGGCAGAAACGCATTGTCAATATGAGAGGTCAGAGGAGAAGGGCCAGACTGGTCAAAGCTGACAGGAATGTGACAGTAATGCAAATAATCACGCATTGTTCTGGCCTACTTGCCAATGGGTTTGTCTCCCCCTAGTGGGTATTGTTGTAGCTACTTAATGTTAGTTACAGTCTCCATTTTGTTTTGAGAGATTTGGCCATGACAGCAAGAAAATAACTGGATCTTCTTATTAGATGGTTAGGACCTGAGTCTGAGATGATTGGTTCTGTGCATGTTCTTAATGCAGCAGCAGGGTTGCTTTTGGTGTGGCAACAGCTACAGAGCCCCAGAGGTTACTGAACATGCTGTTAACGAAAGTTGAAGATTTTCTGACAATCTCAAACAAGGACAGCGTCAGGCTTCAGGAACTTTGAGACATTCCTCTGGAGCTTGAGCTGGCTAAAGCAGAAGGATACCTACCTGGGCTTGCATTCCTAGACACGGCACGTGGGGTACATCCCATTGTAGAAAAACTGCCATATGGATTACAGGAGAAATGGATCACACAAGGATTGAAATTCAAAGACGACAATCATGTTGCTTTTCCACCATTTTCGTTCTTTTCAAGATTCATCCGCAACCATGCTGGGACAAGCTTTTTCTTTTCATCATCCAACACAACAAGCTTTTCAAAGATAGAAAGATCTGCGGGAAACTAAAGCAAAACCCACATTTCTGTGACAAAGACAGAGGTCTCGAATCTGCTGCTACCCAAGTGGGCACCATAGGGGGGAAATTTGAAGACCCAGAGAAGCAATGTCCTCTTCATAATGAACCTCACCCCTTCAGTAAGTGCTGTACCTTCAGAAATAAGCCACTGGAAGAACGTGTAGCATACCTCAAAGTGAAAAACTTCAGTGTCAGGTGCTGTGCCTCCACAAAGCACATGGCAATGAACTGTCAAGCAGCACTCAAGTGTGAGGAGTGTGATGGCATAAGGCACATCTCTGCTCTACACCTAGACCCTGCTGCATGTAATTCAAAGGCTTCTGTAAGGGCACAACAGCATGGCGGGGAGCAGGAGGCAGAAGCATCGCAGTGACCTCGAAGTCTACGGAAATTTGCGGAGATGTGGCTAGACCATGATCATGCTCTAAAATATGCCGAGCCAAGGTGTATCCAGCAGAGCACCGTGAGAAGGCAATCAGTATGTGATCTTAGATTACCAAAGCAATGGGTCTTTAGCATGGTCAGATTTCTTTGACCTTTTCAGCATAAGAGGAAGCTTGGCGCCAAACGTCCCGAAGACATGCTCTGGTGTAATGGAAACGTCAGGGAGGAAAGCAAGCAACTATATGATCGAGTCTCTAGATGGCCAAACAAAGTTACCTCTTCCCTCACTTATAGAGTGTGACATGATGCCTGAGGATAGAGCAGAAATCCCCTTGCCTGAGGTTGCACAACACTATCTCATTTTACATTTACATTTTAGTCATTTGGCAGACGCTTTTAATCCAAAGCAATTTATAAGTGCATAGGTTCTTCCACAAGTTAAAGCAACGCATCCATAACTAGTAAAATACACATGAAGTGCTGTTCTAAACATACAGTCATCATAAGTGCAATTCTATATATATTTATATATATATTTTTGGTTAAACAAGAGGGATAGGGATATCGGAAAGGGGGGCGGATCAGGAGGTAGGACTAAGGTACAGTTTGAAAAGGTGTGTTTTTAGTCTGCGTCGAAATAGGGGGGAGGGATTCTGCTGTCCTGACAGTGGTAGGCAAGTCATTCCACCACTGAGGAACCAGAACGGAAAACAGGCGTGAACGTGCAGCTCGACCGCCAGGTGCTCGTAGTGAGGGAACCATAAGGCAACCAGAGCTGGCAGACCAGAGTGGTCTAGCTGGGGAGTAGGGAGTGATTAAGGATTGTATGTAAGGTGGGGCAGTCCCCTTAGCAGCCTGAAATGCCAACACTAGGGCCTCGAATCGGATGGGTGGCTTTCTCCGTTAGGAGATGACGGATACGTATATTGTAGAGGAAGAACCTGCAGGTTCTGGCAGTGGAGATCTCCATCTAAAACGTATAGCAGACAAAATCCCACCACTTGATCCTGAGGCTCAGATCCTTTTATTACTTGGATGGGATATTTTAAGTGTCCACAAGGTGAGAGATCAGCACAACGGATCTCATGATGCCCTATATGCACAACGTCTTGACCTGGGGTGGCTCATTGTTGGAGACATGTGCCTGGGACGAGCCCACAAACCAGCTAGTGTGAAAGTCAATAAGACTTCTAATGGAAGATTGTCTTTCCTCAATACTTGCACAAATACCTTCCACGTTAAAGAGAAGTTGGGTAACTTCACACGACTATCAGGCTGACTGTTCCTTTCAGTACAGCAGTGAGACTGAAATACAAGAAGAGGCTATGGACAGCCTTGGCTGCACGGTTTTTGACAGAACTCTAGATGACAACTAGCCTGGTCTCTCTGTTGACGATGTGGTTTTCCTTGACATCACGGATAGAGAAATGTTCCAAAACGACTCAAGCTGGGTTGCTCCGCTACCCTTTCCAACACCTCGATGTCAACTACCAAACAACAGAGACCGAGCTTTGAGACAGCTCTCTGCACTCAGGCGTACTCTGGACAAAAGGCCAGATATGAAAGAGCACTTCATTGAATTTATGCAGCAGATCTTTGAAATTGATCAAGCGGAACCAGCACCACCTCTGAAGAGCGACAAAGAATGTTGGTATTTGCTGACTGTACAAAAGGCTCAGGACTTCTATTCTGTTTATTTCTCCTTTTCATGCTTATGAACTTTTAATTTGATATTCCCAGCACCTACGTTAAGACGCGAGACCTATTGTTTACTTTTAGGCTGGCGCGCTGTTGAAGTAGCAACTTCATTGCTCTCCGTGTTGTCTGAGCGAAGTATACCCGGTAGTTTAAAGTGTGCGTCTATGAACGAAAACCACACTAACCATCTACTCAATGTAGAGAAAGAACTGGAACACACACACCGGAATATACACACACCTTGTTGCACTGTGATATCTTGTGGATAATACAAGTGATTGCATCCAATCTCGTCTCCTCATTCTGTGTCCTCTCTCACATGCGCCCCTCCTGCCCTGAACATTCTGGCCTTGAAGTAGTGTTCTGGCCGACACTCCAGATTGTGTGCGGTGTTAAAATACGAACAGCCCTATACAGTCCTACCCATCCATAGAGTCTAACCCATCTACTAACCCTCACCCACACTGACATTGGTGTATACCACCCGCAAAAACCAGGACAGGGTTGTGTTTGATTCAAGTGCAAATCATGAAGGTGGCAGAGTCTAGCTGACGCCTCCATAAGATAGCCTCAAATAGTAACAAGGTTATGAAATCATTCTCCACAGAAGACCTCACAAAGGATCTCGGAGCAGGCCCCCTGCCTCTCCACAGAAGCCTTGGATTGAGCTGGAACCTTGAATCTGACAAAAGAAGATAAGCCATTCACCAAGAGGGGTATACTGTCTACTGTTAACAGTCTTTACGACCCTCTAGGGTTCATTGCTCCCGTTACCATGCAGGGAAAGGCTTTAATCCGAGAACTTACCTCTGAGTAGTGCAAGTGGGATGATCCTCTTCTATCAGAAAAGAAAGGAACCTGGAGAGCCTGGAAAGATTCACTGTTTGACCTGTGTCCTGCAACACAGAAGCGAGAAATATGTATATTTGCAGATGCCTTTATCATGGCAATAGCTGCTGTGGCCTATCTACAAGTCATAGACTTGGAAAGTGTTATGTCGGATTCGTAATGGGAAAGGCCAAATTAGCACCGCAACCTGCTCACAATATCCCAAGGTTAGAATTGTGTGCTGCTGTCGAAATAGCAGAAATCATCTCTCATGAAATGGATCTCAACATTCATGCTGTGAGGTTTTATACAGACAGTAGGGTTGTGCTGGCCTACATCCAAAATACATTGAGGAGGTTTTATGCCTATGCCGAGTAACCTGGATCCGGAAGTCTACACGCCCTGACCAGTGGCTTCAGGTCACTACAGATCACAGCCCAGCAGATCATGCCACAAGGCCAATTTCAGCAGGTTTTTTGGAGCACACAAATTGGCTCACAGGCCCTGCTTAACTTCAGGAAGAGAGTCTCTGCAAAAGACTGCGAGTGACTTTGAGCTTGTAGAACCAGAGTCAGATGCAGACATCAGGCCACGAGTTACAGCCTTCTCCACCAAGGCTTTAGCTGGATTTCTTGGCTCACAACGGTTTGAACTGTTTTCAAGTTGGTACGTGGCATGGCCAGACCCATTCACGTTTGCAGGGTCATCTCCAAATCACCACAGGGTGCTGTAAATGAGCAGTCACAAGCTAAAATCACAGTCATTAGGTGTGTACAACAAGAAGCCTTCAAAGATGAGCTCAAGACTCTAGAAAGGGGAGAAGAGGTCTCAAAACAAAGTCGACTGTGGAAGCTCAGCCCTACTATTGATCAGGATGGGTTACTGAGGATCGGAGGCCGCATATCTTCTGCTGATCTTTCAAGTGATGAAGCATCCCTTCATTGTTCTAAAGAGTCTCCACATTGTTACATTGCTGGTACGACATTACGATGAAGAAGTGGCTCATCAAGGCCGTCATCTTACAGAAGGAGCCCTTCGGTCAACTGGAGTGTGGACCGAAAAGTGTGGAAAGGGAAAGTTAGAGGAACAAAATGGTAAACTTACCAGCCGATAGAGTTTCCTTTGCGTCACCCTTCACATGGGTTGGATTGGATTTCTTCCGGCCATGGAATGTTTCTGTATGTTGCATTGAGGATGACGTGCAGAGAGTAAGCGCTGGGCAGTACTATCCACCTGCCTGAGCACTAGAGCAGTTCATATTGAGGTCATTGAATCCATGTCTACCTCAAACTTTATTAATGCTCTGAGAAGGTTTTTTGCCATCAGAGCTCCTTCCAAGGAGCTCAGATCTGATTGCGGGACAAATTTAATTGCACAGAGCTGAAGATCAGAACAGATGACTCTGAAATAACAAATGACCTTTTGAATGAAGACTGCACGTGGACCTTCAATCCTCCACACTCATGGCATATGGGTGGTTCCTGGGAGAGGATGATTGGCATCACTCGTCGCATCTTGGATGCTATGCTATTGTAGTCTACTCATCTCTCCCATGAGATCTTAACCACTCTGATGGCAGAAGTTATGGCAATAATGAATGCTAGACCTCTGGATCCTGTGTCAACCGATGCTGAGATACCTGCTATTTTGACACCAGCAATGCTTCTAACCCAGAGGGTCGATTCAACTTCTGCACCAGATGGGACCTTTGATCCGAAAGATCTCTAAGAGAAATAATGGAGGCATGTCCAGTGTCTTGCTGACACATTTTGGAAGCGCTGGAGGCAAGAATATTTGTCTACTCTCCAACCTTGAAGAAAATGGGCTGAAGAGAAACGCAATATCCTAGTGTGAGATGTTGTGTTGTTAAAGGACAACCAAGTCAAACGTAATGAATGGGCCACCGGACTCATTGTGAAGACCTTCCCCAGTGAAGATAAAAAGGTAGGTCAGGAAGGTAGAAGTCAAAGTCGTGAAACAGGGGAAATCCAAAATCAAGTCAAGACCAGTTTCAGAAGTAGTCATTCTTCTTCCCAAATAAATTTAAACTGATGGACTTGCCTTTGTGTGTTTTGATTTCGAGTGGTATAAAAGTAATTATACCAGGCAGGGAGTGTTCTGGCCTACTTGCCAATGGATTTGTCTCCCCCTAGTGGGCATTGTTGTAGCTACTTAATGTTAGCTAAAATCTCCATTTTGTTTTGAGAGAATGTGTGTGCAGTTCTAGTACAGTTCTTACCTTGCAGTCTTGGAGCTATACACCTGTAAGTATTGGAATACATTCTGCTTAGTGCATTAAGGCAGCTATTTTCAATTGTCATTTTTTAATGAAACACAAACAGTGCCATTTCAAGTTATTTTAGTAAAGTTATTATTCATGCTAACCGGAGCTAGTGTTGTGCTAATCGTTTTCCATTGTAGCTGTGTTTAAAGCTGTGTTTATTGCATTTTATAGATACATGCTACTGGTGCTTTGCGTGTCAGGCTCATTTGGTATGTTGTACTAGAATGATGACATTGAAGATCAGACGTAAAATCATGTATTTTATATTGAACTGTCACTGTCAGGACTCAACAGCCAAGAGCAGACTCGGGTTATGTGAAAGGCAGGTATTATTAACAGGGGGCAGATACAAAGCGCAATTCAGAAACAGGCAATCGTCATTATCCAGGAAGACAAGTACAAGTGATGGAAACAGATCATGAGCCCAAAGACAGGTAGCGTTCTAGACCCAGCCTTTTTAATGTGAGTTTATTCAGTCTGCTCTCACTCAATGACAGACCCAGCCTTTTAATGTGAGTTTATTCAGTCTGCTCTCACCCATTGACAGACCCAGCCTTTTTAATGTGAGTTTATTACATTACATTACATTATTGGCATTTGGCAGACGCTCTTATCCAGAGCGAAGTACAGTTGATTAGACTAAGCAGGAGACAATCCTCCCCTGGAGCAATGCAGGGTTAAGGGCCTTGCTCAAGGGCCCAACGGCTGTGCAGATCTTATTGTGGCTACAAGGTCGGGATTAGAACCACCGACCTAGGGTGTCCCGGCCCCTTACCTTAACCACTAAGCTATAGGCCGTCCTCACCCAATGACGGACCAGCCTTTTTAATGTGAGTTTATTCAGTCTGCTCTCACCCAATGACAGACCCAGCTTTTTAAGTGTGAGTTTCTTCAGTCTGCTCTCACTCGATGACAGACCAGGCCTTTTTAATGTGAGTTTATTCAGTCTGCTCTCATCCAGTGACAGACCGGACCTTGTTAACATGAGTTTATTCAGTTTGCTTGGACCCAATGAGAGACCCAGCTTTTTTAATGTGAGTTCATGCTTTCTGTTCTCAGCCAATGACAGACCAGGCCTTTTTAATGTGAGTTTGTTCAGTCTGCATAGACCCAATGACCGACCAGCTTTTTAAATGTGAGTTTATTCAGTCTGCTCTCACCCAATGACAAACCCAGCCTTTTTAATGTGATTTAATTCAGTTTATTCAGTTTTTTTTTTTTTTTGTCATTCCTTATTACTGATTTTGGGGGAAATACAAAGGGGGAAAGATTACTCACAACTCCTTATTCAGTATCTAAATATTGGGGGGGGGAAATTCCTAATGATTTCTGGGAACAGATTTGGTCTGAACTCTGGCCTCCTTCTCAGCCAGCTCCATGCGGAGCAGGTCGGCTGGCTTGCTCCTCTCTCTGGCCAGTGCCATCTCCTTTCTGTGGTAAGCCACCATATCCTCATGAGCTTTTTGCTCCTCTCGGTTCTGAAATTGTACGTTGTTCTCCAGAGGATTCTGGCATTCTTTAAGGATGCCTTCAGATTTGGTCTGAACTCTGGCCTCCTTCTCAGCCAGCTCCATGCTGAGCAGGTCGGCTGGCTTGCTCCTCTCTCTGGCCAGAGCCATCTCCTTTCTGTGGTAAGCCACTATATCCTCATGAGCTTTTTGCTCCTCTCGGTTCTGAAATTGTACCTTGTTCTCCAGAGGATTCTGGCATTCTTCTGCCACTTTAAGGATGCCTTCAGATTTGGTCCAGTCTGTGGCCTCCATCTGAGCCAGCTCCTTTTTAAGAGCGCTTTCCTTTTCTTGCAGGTTCTTGGCCATGCTCTCCAGTTGTCCTGTGAGGGACTCGATCTCTTGCTGGTTCAGCCGTTGCTTCTGCTCCATGGTCTTCTGGAACCTCTTCAGGCCTTTGATCCCATTTTCTAGCATGGCCATCTTTGTAGAGCATTGTTGGGCTCGTTGAATGTGATGTTCTGTTATTTTACACATCCTGTGATTGACAGAGAACACTCTGCTCCACACTGTGACGATGCTGGTGATGTACAGCAGGAGAAGACTTGTCTCCTGTACTTCCAGTCCTGGTCTCCATTCTGGAGACCATCGCTCGATGAGCGTGTCACAGAGGCCAAGAAAGCTGGACAATGGTCCAATGCCCTGGACATTTAGGTCTGGGGAAAAGAAAGAATTATATTAACCCAAATCACAGCAGAGCAGGATATGCCAGACTGCTCATTTCTATTCCCAGTGCTAATTATATCAATGGCTATTTGAATATCAATAGCTAATTGTAGCTGTATGCTTCAATACAGCTATATGTGGGTTACAAGCAAAGCTACTATATTCAGTGATGAGGTTTCTATTAATCATTTTTTACTTAAGAATATTATTTTTTACTCATCACTGGCAATATTCACAGGAAAAAGGTCAGCATACCAGACATCTTCAACCTTTTATATTTCAGTTGTTTTTAGATTTAAAACTGTCCTGATATTTTCACACTGCCTGAGCTGAGTTGGTGACAGATTCTCCACTTACCGGGGTTGAGGTTGAAAAACGTCCCAACACTAAGGGAAAGGAATAATAGTGGCAGCAAAATATGCAGCCACCCACGCAAAAATGCGACAGGTGGCATTCTTACACGCTACTGATGCTATTCTACTTACTCAGTAAATACTGACTTTAGTAAACACTGAAGACTGCCAGTTAAAATGAATATCTGTTGTGCTTGTTCCAAGAAGAATGTCAATAATGAATAAGTGAACTGGTGAGCTGCATATATATATACCGCTTTCCTTTAGAATGTTGAACTTCTGTGATGTCATAACACCACAGAAGTCTTCTGTTCTGGGTGTTCTGAAAGGCCAAGCATATTTGCTGTGATTCAAAAGTAATCCTGCAGAAAGAATGGCCTTGTCACAACAAATTCTATCTGCATGAGTCCAATGACTGATCAGGCCTTTTTTATGTGAGTTTATTCAGTTGCTCTCACACAATGACAGACCCAGCCTTTTTAATGTGAGTTCATTCAATCTGCTCTCTCCCAATGACAGTCCCAGCCTTTTAATGTGAGCTTATTAGGGCGGCCTATAGCGTAGTGGTTAAGGTAAAGGGCCGGGACACCCAAGGTCGGTGGTTCTAATCCCGGTGTAGTCACAATAAGATCTGCACAGCCGTTGGGCCCTTGAGCAAGGGCCCTTAACCCTGCATTGCTCCAGTGGAGGATTGTCTCCTGCTTAGTCTAATCAACTGTACGTCGCTCTGGATAAGAGCGTCTGCCAAATGCCAATAATGTAATGTAATGTAATGTAATTCAGTCTGCTCTCACCCAATGACAGACCCTGTCTTTTTAATGTGAGTTTATTCCGTCTGCTCTCACCCAATGACAGACCAGGCCTTTTTAATGTGAGTTTATTCAGTCTGCTCTCACTCGATGACAGACCCAGCCTTTTTAATGTGAGTTTATTCAGTCTGCTCTCACCCAATGACAGACCAGGCCTTTTTAATGTGAGTTTATTCAGTTTGCTTGGACCCAATGACAGACCAGGCCTTTTTAATGTGAGTTTATTCAGTCTGCTCTCACCCAATGACAGACCAGGCCTTTTTAATGTGAGTTTATTCAGTCTGCTCTCACCCAATGACAGACCCAGCCTTTTTTTTTTTTTTTTTTTTTTTTTTTAATAGATATTTTTTAGGTCTTTTTCAGCTTTATTGGACAGTATATAGTATAGAGAGACAGGAAGAATGGGAGCGAGAGAGAGGGGAAGACATGCAACAAATGTCAGACGGTCGGATTCGAACCGCCGACGTCGCGGCTCGCAATGAACATGCGGTCAGTGCTCTACAGGCTGCGCCACCGAGACACCCGACCCAGCCTTTTTAATGTGAGTTTATTCAGTCTGTTTGCGTCTTTCGCTTTGATGCCCCAGACCCAGCACACCACGGTAAAGAAAATGAAGATGGTGCTCGCTACAGCAAACTGATAAATATGTGTAGCATCTTGTTGCAGACATTGAAGGTCCTTCCTGTAAATGGCCTCAGAGTCAGGGTCCAATTCAGCTTGTCATCCAGATGGATGCCCAGGTACTTGTTGGAGCTGACAATCTCCACCTCACTCCACTGATGCAGACCCACGTACACAGGTGGGCCCTTTTTCCTATTGCCCCCTTGCACTTTGTTGCATTTCTTTGAAAATATTTAATGCTTCTGTACACATTTATTTATCGTTTTAAAAATTAATTAATTTATTGTGGGCGGCACGGATGGTGCAGTGGGTAGCACTGCCGCCTCACAGCAAGGAGGTCCTGGGTTCGAATCCCTGTCGGCCAGGGCCTCTCTGTGCGGAGTTTGCATGTTCTCCACGTGTCTGCGTGGGTTTCCTCCGGGTACTCCGGTTTCCTCCCAAGACATGCAGGTTAGGCTGATTGGAGAGTCTAAATTGCCCGTAGGTATGAGTGTGTGAGTGAATGGTGTGTGTGCCCTGCGATGGACTGGCGACCTTTCGCCCAATGTATGCTGGGATAGGCTCCAGCCCCCCTGCGACCCTGTTCAGGATAAGAGGGTTAAGATAATGGATGGATGGATGGATTATTTATTGTGAAGCACCTCGTGTTGCACTAAGGTATATGAAGTTAGTTATCTAAATAAAGGATGCTTGATTGATTGGTTGACATGTTTAAACTTGGAGCAACATGGAGTACCAAAGCTAGTTATTTCCAGAAAAATAGATTAAGGGTCAACATTCGAATTGGACGGTCGGGTGAAATTTCTTAAACTGGTTTCCGGGCGGGTATAAATAGCCAAATTGAATATCCCATGGGTCATATCTCAGCTAATGTTATCAGTAACATGTTCATCTTTACACAATGAGAAAGTTCTCTCAGATGACTTATTTATAAATATGATGGCACTATAATAGTATATTTACCTTTGGAGATATGGCCACCCAATTTGGTCCCTGGTGAGAAAAAGTGCATTTCTGGGCCAAATATCTCCAAAAACAAAAGTCGATGCATGTTTTAGGTAAGATATAGTTAGATATGAATTCTACATAAGAAATATCCCTATATACAAATGTACAAAGATTTAGGGTTTTAATTTACAAAGTTATGGACCTCTAAATATCACATTTTGTGCCACAACGTGCTTCTCATAGCGACTTTAAATGGCTCTACTGGGAAAAGGAAATGTAGTATGAAGCTCTGGTTTGCAGGAATGTTGCATCTCATAATTATCTACCAAGACACAGAAAAAGACAAAAAATCCTTACTGTGGTGCCTTCCTGGACTTCCTGGAGTTGGCGTGGAATGGCCCACATATTTAAATGGCTCACATATTTAACCTTCATTTAACCTGAAAGTCTATTCCCTCTGTAACCCTTTATAGGACAAGTCAAATAGCCATAGTTGGGAATCTTGGTCACATCTTGGAAGATGAAGTCTACCATCTGATGCCACTCTCATTCCAACAGGATTTTAGACCTGGGTATTTTCTCTTCATTTTGGGATCATTGGTCAATAAGGTCAGTGATCCTGAAATAATTGTTTTGCAGTGCCCATCTCATTCTCCGGAGCAGAACCTGACAGAACATGTGTGGTTTGACTTGAAGAGGCCTCATGTGCATGTTTACACATGTTTGAGAACACTAATATTGTTTTTTTATGTAGTCCTGTGCACTTAATGCAGTGTTGTTCGTCTTTATCACGGGCGTGAAACGCTGTGGATAGCACTGGTTCCAGTGCCTGCTGGCTCTGAGGTTTTAGGCTGCCAGTTATTTTGAGAGCCTCTGCTTCAAGGGAAACAAAGAATATATATCTCTGAGGTGTTGGTTGCGGCTGTGGACAAATTATTTACTTGACAACCACATGTTGGCTTGGTCAGATTTAATTCAAAAAAGGGATAGGCAATACATAAAAGCAGCCATGTACCACAATAACTTTTTTGTCCAAAAATCTTTTGTACTAGTGTCATAATATAATAGCTTTATTGTCATTGCACAGTACAGAGCAACGAAATTACAGTTGACAGTTTCATCCTGTCCAAGAAACATACAGAGGCCATTTCGTGGCCAACATGGGGAGGGAGACAGGAGCAGGAGAACTATCATTAGATAAGAAAGAAACAATGGGGGGAGATGAGGGAAAAAAATACAACTCCCCAAACTGGGTTCCTGTAGGGGGGCCCAGTGTGGGATTAGGAAAAAAAACCTCGGCACATAAGCAAACAATTAAACATCACAACAAGAAAACTGGAGACATGCACATTTTGGTATTGGGAAAGGTCTCAGGGAGGGGAGGTGTCACAGCTCAGACACTAGGGGGAGCGCGCAGCCACATGGTGCAACGCTCAACTCCCCAGCAGACTGCTCTATGATAGGGAAAGACTCGAGGGGGCCGACTAAGGCATTGAATCCAAGGGTGTGTGTGCGTGTGTCTTTGTGTATGTGTATGTGTGAGCCTCTGTACTTCGTCACCGCCCAGGCCAACAGTGTTCTCTATCGGTGGTGAGGATTGGAGACAACCTTGAGTCCCAAGAGGTGAAGTCCACAGGAGGAGTAGGGAGGAGAGGGGTGGGGTTTGGGGGATGGGCTGAGCAGCTGTCTGCATACCATCCAGGAGAGTAGAAATCGGCTGTCCAAGGCCGAAGCGGGGGAGCCAATGAAGATAAGCTTGTTTGGGTTAGGCCGACTCTGCAGTTTTCTGCCTGCCTTAAAGTCTCACTGGTTCTCTCGGTCCAAATTAGCCGAATGTGATGGCCCATTCCGAGTCGTTCCAATCCACTTCTCCAAGTCGTTATCCATCTTGCGAGTGAGGCGATGCAGTTCGCCTATCGCTTGAGTCTGAGTGTTCATGATCCGACACCTTACCTCAAAGACGGGCAGCTTCTCAATTGCCAAAACTGCTGCCAATGCCTTTCGAACTTTGCGATAAACCAGGAACCCGCCAAATCCAAACAGCAGGAAACCTGTTATCATAATCCCAATTATGTAGACGTCTTCAATATCCTCCACAGAAAGGACAGACACACGACCCTGGGTACCTCATACGAGACCATCATGTATCCGGCTGCATGCGTTCCGTCGGGGCAGGCGGGTTCTCCCTTACCCAGTTTTCTCGTCGAGAAAATTTGATCGATTGCATTGAGAGACCAGCTGATCAGATCCATAATTTCAGTTTTCGGAAAGAGATGCAGAGAGAGGCTCAGAGTTACAGGTTCAGACAGAGACTACACAAGGACAAGAGCAAAGCAGGAGAGATAAGGGCAGGGAGAGAAAGAAAATGTGACCGCCTCCATCGAGAGTAGCAGAAATAAACATGTAAATGTATTTACGTAAATGGCTCACTGAGGTTGTCTGTGTTTTGTGGTGTCCAACAAACATTTAAAACCTTACAGGGTCTTGATATTAGAATATGGAATTGATTAGTGCATTGTCTCTGAAGAATACCGTACCTATAGGGCGGCCTGTAGCGTAGTGGTTAAGTTAAATGACTGGGACCCACAAGGTTGGAGGTTAGATCCCTGGTGCAGCCACAATACGATCCACACAGCCGTTGGGTCTCCTGCTTAGTCTAAAAATCAACTGTAAGTCACTTTGGATAAAAGCGTCAGCTAAATGACATGACATGGAGGCAGTGGCACCAGGTGCCCATGTCTGGAATATAAGTACGTTTTTTTTTGTTTTTTTTTACAGGTCTTTATATTTTAACCACTCACCGGAAAATAATACAACCAGATATACCTTGGTAGTGGTGTGTGTTTATATATCCTTAAAACCCGTCTTATGGTTATTACAATTACGTGGTTATTTCTTTGTGCAATATGTGATCATGCTAAAATTATACCGTGTCTATTTCACAGAAAAAAGGCTACACTGTATAAACTATTCAATGAAATAACTTGTGGCCAGCTAATTCATTTGGTGTCGATGTTATTTTCTGATATGCCAAGAGTGCTGCTGGGAAATATGTTTGCTGTTTTTGATCATGTGTTGATATTAGCTAGTCTAGTGGATCGTTTCTCAATCTATGGGCCACGGACCGGCACCGGTCCCCTGAATCCTGCCCTTCCTCCACTCAAAATTCCATTTCTTTTACTGTCTATGATCCCGACTCTGCTCGGCACGCCCCCGTCCCTACGTCGCCTGTCCATCATTCTCTAACGTGAAGCTTTCCCGCCCGCGAGAGGTTACGTGCTCGGTTCTGTCTCTGTCACTCTGAACGTTCAATCGCAGGCATACACACACTACGTCTACGAGCTCAATATGGCATGCTCAAAGCAAGCTAGCATCAAGGGTTTCTTTAAAAGGCAACCTGCTACACCTACTAATGCTACACCTGATGTTCCCAATGAACCACCGGCAAAAAAACATCGCCCATTTACTCAAAATTATGACCAAAATTACATAAAATTCAGCTTTGTGTCCAACAATTCGTCTCCCCCCCAACCCATCTGTGTTATTTGCCAGGCAATGCTAAGCAACATTACATTACATTACATTATTGGCATTTGGCAGACGCTCTTATCCAGAGCGACGTACAACAAAGTCCATCCATCCATCCATCCATCATCATCCGCTTATCCGGAGTCGGGTCGCGGTGGCAGTAGGCAAAGCCGGGTATTCCAGGCGTCCCTCTCCTCTGCAACGCATTCTAGCTCCTCCTGGGGGATCCTGAGGCGTTCCCTGGCCAGGAGAGATATATAATCTCTCTAGCGGGCTCTGGGTCTCCCTCGGGGTCTCCGCCCAGTTGGACGAGCCCGGAAAACCTCCAAAGGGAGGCGCCCGGGAGGCATCCTGATCAGATGCCCGAACCACCTCAATTGGCTCCTTTCGACGCGAAGGAGCAGCGGCTCTACTCTGAGCTCCCTCCCGATGTCCGAGCTCCTCACCCTATCTCTAAGGCTGAGCCCGGCAACCCTACGGAGGAAGCTCATTTCGGCCGCTTGTATACGCGATCTCGTTCTTTCGATCACTACCCAAAGCTTGTGACCATAGGTGAGGGTTGGGACGTAGATCGACCAGTAAATCGAGAGCTTTGCCTTCCGCCTCAGCTCCCTCTTCACCACAACGGTCCGGTGCAACGCCCGCATTACTGCTGACGCTGCACCGATCCGCCTGTCGATCTCACGCTCCCTTCTACCCTCACTCGTGAACAAGACCTCGAGATACTTGAACTCCTTCACTTGGGGCAAAGACTCGTTCCCAACCCGGAGGGAGCAATCCACCGGTTTCCGGCAGAGAACCATGGCCTCGGACTTGGAGGTGCTGACTCTCATCCCGGCCGCTTCACACTCGGCTGCAAACCGCTCCAGTGCGTGCTAAAGGTCACGGTCCGATGAAGCCAGCCGAACCACATCATCCGCAAAAAGCAGAGATGCGATTCTGAGGTCACCAAACCGGACACTCTCTTCACCTCGGCTGCGCCTTGAGATCCTGTCCATGAATACCACAAACAGGACCGGTGACAAGGGGCAACCTTGGCGGAGTCCAACACCCACAGGAAACGTGCTTGACTTTGTGCCGAGAATGCGGACACAGCTCTCACTTTGGTGTGATAGTTTGGAGAAGAGAAGAGGGGATAGGGTCAAGGGCACAGGTTGTAGGGCGGTGGGAGAGCAGGAGTTGAGAAACATCAGAGTCTGTAAGGGGGGAGAAAGTTGAAAACGAAGGGATGGGCCTAGAGGGGGGGAAGGGCACAGTGAGGGGGGCAGTGGTTGTAAAGGATCTGCGGATGACTGTGACCTTCTCATCGAAGAAATCAGCAAAGTCATCAGCAGCAAAGGAGGACTGAGGAGGAGGAGGTGGTGCGTTGAGGAGAGAGGAGAAAATAGAGAAAAGTTTCCGGGGGTTCTGAATTTGTGTTTGATAGTATTTTGCTTTGGCGGCAGTGACAGCGGAAGAGAATGCCGCCAGGAGAGACTGGTAAGTGGTGAGGTCTGAAGCGTCTCTGTATTTCCTCCACTTCCTCTCCCCTGCGCCGGAGGCTGGCCCTGGAGGTACGGAGGGTGTCAGATATCCAAGGGGACGGGGGGGATGTGCGAGGCGGCTTTGAGACAGGGGGACAGAGGGAGTCAAAGGCGGAGCAGAGAGATGAAAGGAGGGTAGCAGATGCAGAGTCAGCGGGGAGTTTGGAGAAGGATCCAAGAGGGGGGAGTGAGGCGGTGACAGTGGTGGCAAAGGAAGAGGGAGAGAGGGAGCGGAGGTTACGGCGGGCTGAGGAAGGGTAGGTGGGAGGAGGGGGAGGAGGATGGGGAGGAAGAGGGAGGGAGAATGAGATGAAGTGGTGATCAGATGTATGCAGAGGGGTAACCGTGAAATCAGAGCATGAGCAGTTCCTCACAAAGACAAGGTCTAGGACATTGCCTGCCTTGTGGGTTGGAGGAGAGTGTTGCAGGGAGAGGCCGAAGGAGTGGAGTAGCGGTAGGAAGGCAGCAGCCTGGGAGGCTTCAAGGTGGATGTTGAAGTCTCCAAGGAGAATCAGCGGGGTGCCATCCTCAGGGAAGGAGCTGAGAAGGGTGTCTAGCTTATCAAGGAAGCTTCCCAGGGGCCCTGGAGGGCGATAGATAACTGTAATAAAAAGGTTAGTAGGGTAGGATACTGCAACAGAATGGAATTCAAAAGTGGATATGGACAGGTCAGAGAGGGGGAGAACAGATAATTTCCACGAGGGGGAAATTAAAAGACCAGTACCACCGCCACGGCCAGAAGGCCGGGGAGTGTGCGAGAAGGAGAAGGAGGATGAGAGGGCAGCGGGAGTGCCGGTGTTGTCAGGTGTGATCCAGGTCTCAGTTAGGGCAAGGAATTGTAGGGACTGGAGGGAGGCATATGCAGGGATGAAGTCAGCCTTCCGAGTGGCAGACTGGCAGTTCCATAGTCCCCCTGTGACAGCAAAGTCCTTACAGGGGGTCAGCGGGGGGTAGCTGAGGTTGGAGGGGTTCCGGCGCCGTGGAGGCCCACGTCGCAGGGGGTGTCTTCGGGGGAGAGAGCACACTGGGATGGGGTGAAACATAACAACATAACAAACTGGGACGGAGCGACGCTGGCGTCACTCTGAAGACGCCTATTTAAAGCACCTACAAATCGCTCACAAGCAGTATAAAATTAGCGCTAATCTCCTGACAAACTCATGACAAACTCAGCAATTTCAAAACAAAAGTTCAATCACTCTACAGGTATGCAACCAGTATGAGCGATTAACAGAAATACAACAGCAATACAACAAACAGACTGGCTCAAGCCCTAACCTTAGATTGTTCAAATTAGCAATGATAAAATTACACTTTACCGCGTCTAGTGGACGGTCCGCAACGATACCACACACCTGGTTACAATGATGCACTAATGACGAAGGACTACTTCCACGAGACTAATATACGCTGGCGTTGCTCTGAAGACGCCTATTTAAAGCAACGAGGCAATGAAGCCATCAAAATTGCGCCGGCATTTAGAAACTCAACATCCCCACTTAAAAGACAAACAAGAAGATTTTTTTAAAAGAAAGAGAGAAGAATTGGCCAACCAAGCAACTGTGCTTAAAACTAATTTCACTGCAAATGAAAAGTTAGCAAAAGCGTCTTACTTACTTTCACACCACATCTCAAAATGTCAGGCACCGTTTACGATGGGGGAGAAGCTAGTTATGCCATCCTCAGTCAGTGCTTGTGCTGAGGTCTTAGGTCCAGTCAAAGAGATCCCCCTCTCAAATGACACTGTCTGGCGGAGAATTGGTGACATGGCAGAGGACCTTGAAGCCCAGATTGTCGAGAGGGTTAGATTGTCGGACTGGTTCGCTCTGCAGCTAGACGAGAGCACCGACATCTCCAATCTGGCTATGCTTCTGGTGTACATCAGATATGCTCATGGGGGGCACTTCCACAAAGATTTTCTGTATTATAAAGAGTTACCATTAAATACAACTGCTGGGGAAATCTTCTGTGTGTTGGATGAGTATATCAGAGGCTATGGGTTGCTGTGGGATCGTTGTGTCGGGGTATGCACTGACGGGGCTGCAGCTATGACAGGGAGGCACAACGGCGTTGTTACTCGGGTGAAAGCAGTAGCACCTTCGGTCCAGGCAGCGCACTGCATAATACACAGAGAGGTGCTTGCCTCAAAGCGTCTATCCCCAGAGCTGGATGAGGTCTTGGATCAAGTGGTCCGATGCGTGAACTACATTAGAGCCATGCATCTAACTCCAGAATGTTCACATCTCTATGTGAAGAGATGGGCGCCGAACACACGGATCTCCTCCTGCATGCCGAGGTCCGCTGGGTGTCTCGGGGTAAGGTGGTAAGCCGAGTGTTTGAGTTGAGGCATGAGATCGGGGGATTCTTGGATAGTAAAAAATCTAGTCTGGCTGAGCATCTGCGTAATGAGTCCTGGGTAGTTAAGTTAGCTTACCTCTCTGGGCCTTGAAACGCCACCTACTGGGCCTTGAAACGGCAAAGTCAAATATGACTGGGCCCCAGCACAAAAAAGTTTGAGAAAGGCTAGTCTAGTACATAAAATATTGAGCGCCATTTAGCTGCCTAGTGTGAAAATGCCCTTGAAGCACAAAAGTGGGTTGCAGAAAAGAAATGATAAAACGGTAGCAAAACTATGTAAACTGGACGGCTTTCTGGAAAAATAATCGCTGAACTTGCGCCCATTGCAATCATTGCACCCGATGGCAGCGAAACCTGCCGTAGGTAGGATAGCAAACTAGATATAACCTTAGTCTATTGTACTTTTTCAGGAGAAAATTTGGCTACATTTAGCTGAAAAGTGAAAGTTTTCTAGCAACTAGGACGTAGCTATGTTATATCCAGCTGAGCTGTATTGGGGTTAACCTAGTCCGTCTATATTTTCAAAACGTCTCTCAAACTATATTTCCACCCCCTAGATTCCTGTTTGGCTCAACGCAGGAATGTTAATGTGAGCTAACTTCATTCTTAAATTGCTCGATCTTGTAATCATTCATTAACATTAGTCATAAGTCTGTAAATGTACTTCACTCGCATCGCATTCGAATTAGCCAAGGAAGCTGCTAATTCTCCCAGCAGTTACCGTTTTCTTTGTTCAATTGTTGGACTGGTTTTCTGCTGTAAACCTGACGTTACACCAATATTAAGTCAGGGGGCTGTTTTTAAAAACCTTATGATATAGAAAGTATAAATTGCATCCCTTAACAAAGAGGAAGCGACCAAATAGGTCCGTTTAGTTTTATCAACTGGAGGAGGAGTTACGTCCATAATAAGAATAAGTACCTGCAATAAATATACTGTGATTTTTTTATATGAACCAAATAAAGTCCAACGTATTGTCTGTAAAATATCTGTCTAATGTCTGTGTGTGTGTGTGTGTGTGTGTGTGTGTGCACCTGCCTAGGTTATATGCGTTTGTGTGAGCGTGCCTGCATCTAGGTTAGCAATTTTTGTCAGAGGAAGGGCCCATAAAAAAATACTGCACAGGGGCCCATACTAAATAGCTGCCGCCATTGCATGGAGGACTAGCTCATAGGCTGTCATGGCACAAATTAGGTGAATTACTTTGGTCTGTTGTTAGCTACCGGGCTGAATCTTCAACAAAACAACACCGATAATCTAATTTGAATTCCGCTACCATGCAATTCCAAATCTTTCTAAATCAGTAGTTTTTTGTCTTTTCTAAATCAGTGTGTATGCAGTCTTCTGTAGGAAAACAGGTTTTGCCACTGGCTTTGTAGTATTGAAAGTCTATAAATAAGACTCAGAGGGAGTGTAGAATCCTAATTGGATTTAAAGGGCAATTTATTGCTGCTTGTCAAGCTACACATTTTATGGTTTATCTCCCAGTGTGAGAGTGTGGGTGGTTATGTGTGGGTATGGGGTTTTTATTTTAGATCAATGCTGATATAAGCATGATTGCCAGTTCTCCCCACGGCACACCCACATGTTTGTGTAAAAAGTACTCAGTTTTATTAGAATGTGCACAGCTGATCTTGGTCATGTGGAGCAAAGACATATGTAGCTCACATATCTAACCTTATCTTGTTGTAGTAATATTCCACACAGATTCTTTAGCTTAAAAGTAAATGTACATTTTTAAAGATGAAAGATTACAAAATATATATTTGGAAAGTGCTGACCTCGCAAAACCATTTCACTTAAAACATTATTGTTTTAAGTGAAATTTAACATCACGTGATGTTAAATGTCTGAATATGAAATGCTTCATTTAATAACACGGAGACATTATTTGGTTGCCAGATCCACCACACACAGAATACATAAATGAATAAATGAATAAATAAACAAAATATCAAATGAAATCTCTTTGCACACATATCTCTTTTGGCTTTAATTCTCTCCAGAAATCCCTCATTGACCTTAAGCTGGTACTAAATGCAAAAAAAGAAAAATAATTATGTATTTTTCTCAATCTAGTAACTCTGTTAATGATCTGCATATTCACACATTGCATGGAACTGAAATTGAACAA
Organism: Conger conger; assembly: GCF_963514075.1. Lineage (NCBI taxonomy): Eukaryota > Metazoa > Chordata > Actinopteri > Anguilliformes > Congridae > Conger > Conger conger. The sequence continues at coordinate 44,946,999 of NC_083773.1, read as the reverse complement.
GTCCCTCATTATAAGTATCTGGGTATCTGGGTTGACGATACTTTAACTTTTAAAATACATATTGAGAATTAGCAGAAAGCTTGGCTTCTTATATAGAAATAAATCATGTTTCTCTTATCAGAGTAGAAAAAATATTGTTCAAGCGACACTCCTCCCTGCACTCGACTGTGCTGATACAATTTACACACATGCTGTGCCCTCAACTCTTACAAAATTTGATTCAGTTTGCCATTCAACATTACATTTTATTACCAGGGACGGCTACCATACACCATTGTGTGCTTTATAAAAAAAGTAGGATGGCCCTCTCTTCATGTAAGGAGAGCCCAACATCGCATGTTGTTCGTCTATAAAGCTCTTATTCAAGAATTATCTCACTATTTATGCTCACTACTCAAATACAAAACCAGTGATTACAGCACATGCTCGCGAGAACGCTTGGCACTGCAGATCCCTGAGTGAGTACTGAGCTGGGAAAACCTTGTTTATTTTTAATGCTCCTCACATTAGGAAAAACCTTGTTTAGTTTTAATGCTCCTCACATTTGGAACAACCTTCAAGGCTCACTAGGGCTCCAATACCTTGTTCCTCTTGATGAGTTCAAACTCTTGATTATGGATATTTCTATAGATGAATGCAATTGTTTTTAGATGTTTCTGTGTATTTGGCTTTCTTGTGTAATTATGTATATAGCAATGTGTATGTATATATATATAATTTATTAACTTTATTTATTTTTATTTGTATTGCTTTTATCTTTCATGTCCTTGCGTCTATTGTATCTGTATTGGTGTCTACACAGGGCTCATCTGAAAATGAGACTTGTCTCTGTGATCCCCCTGTCAATAAATACATAAATATATTATTTTATGTTTTTAATGTACTCCATCACCATTGGAAATGACAGTCCCACCCTATAATGTTAAATAAATAAGTGATATAATGGCACATATATAATATTACTGCACTTTCTTCACCTATGCATTTACACCACTTTAGCCTCATTTTATGGTTGAATGAAGGAAAAAGTGGTCATCTGAACTGCAGGGAAACTACGTCTGTGATATTCCACTCACCCTTTCATTCTGTTTCCCTTGTTATGCTCTCATAGAGAGCCTCGCTGCAGGGAATGTAGGATATCAAACACAGCCTACAGACAGATGTGTGTGTGTGTGTGTGTGTGTGTGTATATGTGTGTGCATGCATGCATGTAGTCAGTAGTCACCCTTTCCTAACAGACACACACACACACACACACCCAAATACACACACCCCATGCACACACACACACTCACACACACACCCTCCTGCCCTCATGAAAGTCAGATGAGCTGCACTCGCTCTGTCTCCAGCTGTGCTTATTAGGGCCACAGCTGCACAGAAGAGGAGCAGCCAAATCAGCCACCACACACACACACACCCCATACACACAAACACTCACACACACTCACATACACACACACACACTCCATACAAACAAACACTCACACACCCACACAATCTCTCACACACACACACACACACACACCCCATACACACAAACACTCACACACACTCACTTACACACACACTCCATACAAACAAACACTCACACACCCACACAATCTCACACACACACACACACACACACACACACACAAATCCCATACACACTCACACACACCCACACACACACACCCCATACACACAAACACTCACACACACTCGCATACACACACACCCCATACACACAAACACACACACACACACACACACACACACACACACACAATAACACACACACACCCCATACACACTCACACACACCCACACACACACCCCATACACACACACACACACACAGGACAATACCATCTTATCTAATTGTATATGAGCTGCCTAAGGTAAGCTAAGCCTCAGTATCTCGTAAGCAATCTAACGTCCCCTCATCCCCCTCCCCCGAGTCGCCTGCTATGCTGTAATTGGCTGCTTACCCATGTGACACGTGGAGTAGCAGTAATTGCACATTGCCATCTTTTAATTAGCATCAGAGCGATTACTAAGCAGCTCCCAGGGTGTGCCATAAACCGCGAGCCTCTTTCACTTTCCTGTTATCCCTCTCTCTCTACTGCGATCAGTCTCTCACTCTCCTGTGAGCCTCTTTCACTGTCTTGCAAGTCTCTCACTCTCCTGCGATCCTCTCTCACTCTCCTGCGATCCTCTCTCACTCTCCTGTGAGCCTCTCTCACTCTCCCGCGATCCATCTCTCACTCTCCTGCGAGCCTGTCTCACTCTCCTGCGAACCTCTCTCACTCTCCTGTGAGCCTCTCTCACTCTCATGCGATCCATCTCTCACTCTCCTGCTATCGATCTCTCACTCTCCTGCGATCCATCTCTCACTCTCCTCTGATCCGCCTCTCACTCTCCTGCTATCCATCTCTCACTCTCCTGCAAACCTTTCTCACTCTCCTGCGATCCATCTCTCACTCTCCTGTGAGCCTCTCTCACTCTCCTGCGAGCCTCTCACTCTCCTGCGATCCGTCTCTCACTCTCCTGCGAGCCTCTCACTCTCCTGCGATCCGTCTCTCACAAACAAGGGCCGCAGATTATCGATGGCACGGGAACAATCATTAACAGGCTGATCCACACGCCTGCCCGCACGGCTCTCCACGAGAGAGAAATAAAACCTTGCTATTTCAGTACCCCGATCATCAGCATCACCATGGACTCAAAGAACGCAAAGATGGGCTGAATTCCCTTTGATCTCCCCTGCTGTTAGACGCATCCGTACGGCGCCCGCCTGCCATGACCGCTGTAAATTGGTTGCAGTCGCATGATGGGCGAGGGACAGGTCCACAGAGGAGACCTTCCTGAGCGTTTCTGAGGTTTCTCCTTCTCAAAGCCAGTCATGTCGGTGATTAATCCGGACATGCAGCGACTGACAGTGATGGCTGGTGTTTGGCCTTTGGTGCCAGAGCAAGCAGTGGTGAATACGATCCCTGAGACCTGGGCAGATGAGGCTGTCTGCTTGGGGATTTATATTCATACATCATCGCCGTTTATTTCGAAAATCAAATCATTTTAAGCAGCTCTGTCACCACCCAGCAATCTGTTGTTAACACCATAACCCAACCCTCCGACACCCCCCCCACCCACAGACAAACCCCGTCTCTGTTCTCAAGAAGAATCGCTGCATCAACTGTCACCATAACAACCGCACAGATGTCAGAGGTGGAATTAGCACTAATTGGTCTCATTGAATCAACAATGGCAGCTGCCTTTTTCCCAGAACAGATCTCATGGCTGTGGAGTTGCCACTTCCGGCTAATGTTGTGTGCTAATGGCCTGAAACACACTGCACGAGGACCACTTCTCTTTCTGTCCGTACAGGCAGTCCTGGCTGGCCAGTGACGTGCAAGGTATGCTGGCCTTATTGGATATGTGGATGGAAATTTTGCTCTACAATGTAAGTCATGGGATATGTAATTATTAGATCACGACACGCAGCAATAAGCAATAATGTTTAATGAATATTCAAGATCGTGTCCTTCACTCTTGAGTATACTAATTAGTGTAACATTAGCCTAGCAGCAACCTGCTGGCTAGGCTAATGTTACAAAAACTAGTAGCATTAGCCTCCCTACAAAAACTAATTCCGCTGCGCATGTGGGCGAGTTGCTCAGGATATGGTGACTAATGCCATTCATATTTAGAATAAGGAGAAAGCTCAGCTGAGGTAATTTCCTGGAGATATTTTTGGAATGAGACATTGCCTATTTCCCCTGTCTTTCGAATCAATTTGCTGAGAGAGAGAAAAGTTGGAAAGAAGGAAAGGGGGGAGTGTGAGGAAGCAGAGGTGGAAGGAGAGAGAGCAAGAGGAAGAGAGAGAGAGACCAAGAGAGAATGTAAAATATTGAGAAATAATTAGTCAGTGACCATCACATTTGAAGTATCATAGAAGACAGGCAGTGTGATGAAATCCCACTCCCCAGGGGATAGGAACCGCTCTGTTTCCACAGATATGGTGATACAGCATGAACCACAGCGAGCGAGAGATTTTACATTCCCTGCTTGGGTACTTATGATTCCGTGTCAGACAAACAGGTCCGTTCATTGCTGAGACACCGCATATGAATAAAGCACCGCAGCACACACACACACACGTCTGAAGCTTTTATTGAGCAAACAAAGACAGAGGTGGCGTGGCCAATCAACATGTCAGCATTTCTATTTACAGCGCAAATGTTTTACTCCTGTTTTGTGAAACGCACGGTTCGCCCCTATTTCATCACCAAACCTTCAGCTCCCACCAACAGGCCGGCAGGAAGGCCCCCCGGGACACACTGGAGGTCTGCGATTGGCTGCAGGAAAGGCACCCTGGATGCAGCAGACCTCTGCGATTGGTTACTGGAAAAGTGGGATGTTGTAGGTGGGAGGGGTGTGTAGGCCAAATGGGTTGGAACTGATTGGTTTGGGGGGAAAGTGTGGGTGGTGTTCGTTAAAAAACGAGAGTGGGGTATGTTTTATTCATAAACTTTTTTTTTTTCTTCATATCTTTTTGTTTTTTCGGTTTCTTGTGCTCTCTCTCTCGTGAGCGTCAGTGTCTCTGCGCCGTGGCCTACTTCCTCCCGAACCGCTGGGGCACGGCCATGCTCCAGATCTGCCCCGGGACGCGCGCCTGTATCCGGCCCTCGCCCGCTAGAGTCCCCCGCGCGCCCCGCCCAAACCTGCAGAGAGACGGGGGGAGGGGAGAGAGGGGAGGGGGTTCCTCAGTGGACCAGGATAACCTCAGGGCTTGTTCATTTCTGATGTTCCCAGCCTCGCTTTCCCCTGTTACTTTACACATTTAATTTCCACTCCCACACTCCACACACAGGTCAGACGGATCTACGTACATCTGCGCAGAGTATGCATTGCAAATGTTGTTGTAACTCAAACTAAAATTAAGTAAACCATTATCTTTGAATGTTTAATCTTTAATTATGTGTAATGGTTTTTGAACATCTTTTAAACATTTTATTTCCTATTGTACGGTAAATAATAAACCACACAATCAATAGAACACAAGTATCCAGGTGACTGGAGCTAACCGTTTTAACGAGAAAAGGAAACATACTTTTCTTGTTAAACAAGTGGAGAGGTTTCTCCCGAGGGCTGCCCTGTGTGACTGTATCACACGGCTAATGCAGTTCTTCACCTCACCACTTCTATTCCTATCCCATTCTATTCTTAATCTTAACTTTCAGCTTCTGATGAATAGCAGAAAATATTTGATTTGCTAGCATCCCAAAAGGCTTACTCTTGTTAGAGTTTGCTGAAAGCGTAGTCAGCAGAATGAAAATAAATTCAGGCTCGGTATTGTATTTGAACTGTGCATGTGTGAATAAAACGCATGCATATTTCTGCTAGATTTTTTATTTGAATTTGATATGAGAAGTAGCGCATTTAAGCTCTTTTGAATTTCATATACAATAAGAAGCAGTGCATTAGAACTGGATGTAAATTCCAGTTTGAATGTGCATTTGGATGCTTCTGTATTCAAATCTCCATTTGAAAGTGCATTTAAACTCTTCTGTATTTGAATCTGAATTTGAAAGTGCATTTGAACTCTTCTGTATTTGAATTGAATTTGAAAGTGCATTTAACTCTTCTGTATTTGAATTGAATTTGAAAGTGCATGTAACTCACCGCTGTGGCTGGTGAAGGACAGAGGGGTCGCGGGCGTGCCGCTGAGAGCCCTGGAGCAGCGAGTGCAGAATGGCCAGCAGGAGGCGCTGGTCTGGACCCTGTGCCCCCTGGTCTCCGCCCTCCTGAAGCACAGACACACACCCTCATATCAGACCTGGGACACACACACTAACACACACTCACACTCATATCAGACCTGACTCACACACACTAACACACACTAACACACACTCACACTCATATCAGACCTGACTCACACACACTAACACACACTAACACACACTCACACTCATATCAGACCTGACTCACACACACTAACACACACTAACACACACTCACACTCATATCAGACCTGACTCACACACACTAACACACACTCACACTCATATCAGACCTGACTCACACACACTAACACACACTCATATCAGACCTGACACACACACACACACACACACACACACACACACACTAACACACACTCACACTCATATCAGACCTGACACACACACGAACACACACACCCTCATATCAGACCTGACACACGCACACACACACACTCACACACACTAACACACACTCACACTCATATCAGACCTGACACACACACACACTCACACACCCTCATATCAGACCTGACACACACACACACACACTCACACACCCTCATATCAGACCTGACACACACACCCTCATATCAGACCTGACACACACACACACACACACACTCACACACCCTCATATCAGACCTGACACACACACACCCTCATATCAGACCTGGGACACACACACACACACACACACTGTCATTTCTCAAGTGTTTCATAGAGGGATCTTCAGTAGTTTCTTCATGGTTTACCAGCATTGAAAGAGTTCTTCTATTTGACCCAGACCACCTCATGTGTGGATGTACCAGCTCAACATCTATGACCTCTGGTCATTCCATATTACAAACCTTTTCATTTTGCAGTTGTGGTTTATTAAAGGAACAATAGCTCCCGCATTGAGTGCACTTTAAGGGATCGATCCTACGGAAGATTTCTTTCTCCATCCAATCATGTCATCACTGATGAAAAGACCCATTAATACACTCAGGGAGCACTTCATTAGATATTTATTTGGCTTGTTTTTTTAGACTTATGGGTCTTCTGCTGCTGTAGCCTATCCGCTTAGATGTTTGACTCATTGTACGTTCAGAGATGCTCTTCTACATACAACTGTTGTAATGTGTGGTTATTTGAATTACTGTCACTTTGGTCCCCGGACAGTGGGTAACCAGATCAGTGGGGGTTTTAGGGCAGCTTGTGATGGCTCACCTCAGTGGGGGTTTTAGGGCAGCTTGTGATGGCTCACCTCAGTGGGTGTTTTAGGGCAGCTTGTGATGGCTCACCTCAGTGGGGGTTTTAGGTGGGTCAGTATTAGAATCAGCACCCCTCACAGCCTGACAGAAGATTGCCTGATTTTGGTTCCCTCCAGATGCCTGAAGGGAAGCCTCTAGAACAGCCCAAAAAGCCCAATCTGCCTTTCAGATACAGAACCCCAGCAATACACAGTACCCCAGCTGTCAGACCGACAGGCACAATCAATACACAACATCCTCAATGTCATGCAGAAAAATAAAACGTATGTTAATTTATTTTTTTCTTTCTAACATCTTTTTATTATTGTATTTAATTGTATGTAAATTTTTATTACTAACACCCCAAACTTTGCTGCTAGAAATAAATAAGCAGGTTATCTTTTGTTGTTGCCCAATTTTTATGAGATACAAGATTTCTGTTTGACACAAGCAATTTCCAAATTTCAAAAAGAAAGAAGTTTCAACAAAAGTGTTTTTGAAAAAGCCTTATTCAAATGTAGTTTCAGAAGCTTCATTGAATGGCTCTTTTCAGTTGAATTCCAGTTCCCAGACTCCCTGTGGCCTTCAGAGCTGGTCAGAGCCAATCGGAAGGGCTGGAAGCCTGGGATTACAGCTCAGAGCCAATCAGAAGGGCTGGACACCTGGGATTACAGCTCAGATCCAATCAGAAGGGCTGGAAGCCTCAGCTCAGACTTCCAACAGTGGATCACTGCTTATCCCGGGAAGACCGGTGGCTGACTCCCAGAATCCAAACCCCGAAACCTCTCTCAGCATCACTCTGACACCACTATAGTCCATCAACATTTGTCATTATCCATAATGGCAGGTTCTATTTTTTATTTCTTCGCAAGAACAGTCCAATGATCATCAAAACAAACTAAATCCTGCTTGTGAAGAAACAGATGCTTGCATTAATTTAATTTGCTACCTCTTCAGTTTGCATCTGTGTCCTCCTCAACTTGGGTAGCACTGTTACATTGCACTTTAGGGCTTTACTGATGCTGCATCTTTACTCCTGGTGTAGGAATGGTGTTAGCCAGGTCTGGAACTGTTTCTTACATAACTCAGGTGAATGCACTTTCGGTCTCTGACATCATTAGCGGCTCTTGATAACAGACACACGCTAAGTGAATGGAATATGGTGTAATGTCATTTGCAAGTCAAAGTTAAGGACAAACATTTGCTTCAAACCAAAGGGGGCACTTCGACCATCCTGCCACAGAATAATGACGCAGAAGGCATGTCACGCCACAGAACAGGAGCAGCGGGCTGAGCGATTTCGCCCTCAGTCACTCCACACGCGATGGGAGGCAGAGGACAGTGTGTCTTTTCCCTTGTCTTCAGTCAGAAATGTGTGATAAACGATCTCCTGTCTCAGTCAGACTGCAGAAGGGACTGCAGAGCTAATCACATTAAGAGACGTGTGTGTGCCACGTCGTGCTGATCTAATACACTCTGCATATACCTACACGCTGTGCTCCTACTGCTCAACACACTATTACACTGTTGTGACTGACGGAAATCAAACAACAATCACAGTCCTGCTGTTTCTATCTATGTATTCAGCCATTACAGGCACACATACCGTGAGCCCCATAATTCATTGGACAGTGACGCATTTTTTGTTATTTCGGTTCTGTACTCTAGCACTTTGAGTTTGAAAGGATACAATGACAATGAGGTTGAAGTGCAGCTTTAATTTGAGGGTATATCGGAAGAACTGTTTAGAAATAATCGAACCTTTGGTACATAGACCCCCCTCATCTAAAAATATTGATCAGTTTTATGTAGAATAAAGTAATCATTTTAAATATTTAGTTGCATATACTTGCATGCAATGATTGCGTGAAGTCTGACGTATAGCCATCCCCAGACACTGGGCATCTTAAAGCTGTCAGTCTGCACTTGAACCTCATTGTCATTATATCCTTTCAAACTCAAAGTGCTAGAGTACAGAAACAAAAGAACAAAACATGTGTCCCTGCAGTGCTATTCAGTATTCAGTGCCTTCAGTAAAAAAGGACAGTGAGATATTTGTGTGAAATTAGCAAGACTTGATGGAGCAATAATTAATATTATATCATTATAATATTAACAGTACTAAGAGCACACGTGGTCTCAGTCACATTGACCCCAAAACATATTTTATCAAAAACTCGAGAGAAGAATGTAAGCTTTCTAACAATACCAGTTATCTCTCTAATCCTGATATCAAGGGAGTTGTCTCCCGTTTAATTGTTTAAGAGTGCTACCAAACCATGTTTTTGAGAAAAACGGTTTCAAAGTTTTGTCGCGAGATGGTAGTTATGTGAGGCTGGAAGACTATAGTACCAATGCCAGGCAACTCTGGGGCTATAACTTGCAATTTTATGTATAAACCCTTTAAAACTATTTTTTTACGCTGAAAATGTACTCTTGACATTAAGACATACAGACCATTAAAGCAAATACATTAACATATAGCCACAAATGTGGTTGTTTGTGACTGGTGAACAGTGACAAGCTGGCTAGCCTCCAGATGACATGAAACTCCGTTGCTACCTCGTCCTCTTACGTTTTAAACATTTAAAACTATATTTCTAAACTGAATTTGACATTGAGACATACATTATAGCCGAGACATTAAATTGGTGGTTCGTGGTCGTGATTGTGAGACCGGACACAAGCTGGCAGCACAAACAATGTGTAAAAACAGTGTTACTTTCACTTTGACATCTTTAAAAGTTCAAAAACTATATTTTTCCTTTGAATTTGGCATTAAGACATGAAGATCATGAAAGCCAACATACTGTTCTACAAAATTAAGATGAAAGCCTAAAACAGCCAAAAAATGTTCACATGAACATTGATTTGTGTGAAATTGATTATCAACGAACGGGTCAGATTTGACACATTCATTCATAATGATTTCTCAGGGGACATTACCTGCAGATTCTCGTGCACCTGGAACAGCGGATTATGGTTTTCATTCCAAGTGCAGTTGCAATCCCACCATTTTAACAAGCTTTTATTTTTTTCTTATTTAGGTGCTTTTCATTTAAAAAAAATTTCATTTCTAAAATTCCCCTCGGGATGAATAAAGTATCTATCTATCTAAAGGGCTTATTAAGCCAAATAATGTCAGAGATATCTGTGCATACCACAAATGATACATAAAAAGAGGTTGCAAAAAGACTTAGGCTTAATCGATAGGCTCCTAATTGGTGAAAGTGTGGACACTGACACTGACCATCAAGAGCAAACGATAACGAGCCAGACCTGCACTGTTCATAAGATGAAGGGAGAACCCAATGGAATAACTGAAACACACCTATTGATTCACCTTCATTCCTACATCGGTTTCACATTTTTCATACCTCTTTTTATGCAGTCGTTGGCAATATAACACAATAGGCACAACATGAACATGGGACTTCTGTCTTGTGTCCAAAGCTATTTCTGACATAACGCATTTTAAGAGAGTAATGAATCCCTGAATACCCCTGACCTGGAATATTTGTCTGGTGTATTTTTTCTGTAACTTTGACAGAAAAATAAACATATTCTGAGACTGTTTGGGTAGTTCTTATGTCCACATCGTACCAGTTGTCTCACAACCAGATTACCAAATTAATCAAACAAAAAAACTAAAAATGGATGTTCCCACGTTTCTTAAAACATCTCCAGTAGCCTAGTTTGGTATGTCCTTCTGAGACTCAGCAAAAGTTTTTATTAAATGAAACTTTTCTAGAAGCATTTACATTTTTGTGATATAGTATTTTATATGGTATAATTTATTTGATATTGAGTGTAGTAGAGGTTTCAGCGCTGTGGAATCTATGGTTTTTGAGATGAAGACCAGAGACTCAGAATGAAGGAGTATTCAGAGGACACCTGCCCTGGGGTTAGCCCATACACAAATCTCATTTATGTTTGTATCACATATGCCAGTCTTGTTATTACACAGAGACACACATGCATGTTGGATGTCCGTATGGGAGGTGGCGATGTGCGTGGGGTCTTACCAGTGCCTCTCCCAGCCGGTCTGTGTAGCGCTCTTCGGAGTTTCCCCGCGAAAGTTCCCCCGACTCCAGCACCCCTTCCTCCTGCAGGGCCTGACCCACTCCGGCCAGGGCCACGACCACAGCCAATAGGGTGAGCCACGCCCCCGTCTCCATGGCGCCGGGCGAGGTGGGCGAGAGCGCAGTGGATGGAGAGAGGGATGGAGAGCCGGTCGGGGGTGGAGGTCTGGATGGAGAGAGAGATGGGGAGCCGGTCGGGGGTGGAGGTCTGGATGGAGAGAGAGATGGGGAGCCGGTCGGGGGTGGAGGTCTGGATGGAGAGAGAGATGGAGAGCCGGTCGGGGTTGGCGGTCTGGTTGAGGGTTTGGCTGCGCGCGGTCTGGTCTGGTCCAGCGAGGGAGGGTGGCACCGTGATTGGGGCTTGGGTCGGGTCCAGTGGTCACAGCCGCCTGCCGTCCGCCCCGGTGCTTATATACGCCCCTCGCCGCGTTGGGAAGCCGGGGGAGGGGTGGGGGAAGGGGGCGGGACGGGCGGGAGATGAAATGCGGATTATAATAAAAGCACAGTTACCGGGGCCTGGGGACCCCGCGTGGCAGTGAGGAGCAGCCTGTCGCGGGCCCCTCGGGGCCCCAGAGGACTAAACCGGCCCCTGAGTTATTAAAGCCATAACTTAAGCCTCACAAATGCTCTCCCCTGTTACCCATCCTGAGCCTTCTCCCCGCCTGCCTGGACAGAGAGGGATCATCGCCTGTTACTCCATAATGAAGCGCTATCTCTCATCAGCAGGTATGTGTACACTCACAGACACTGTACACACACACACACACACACTGTACACACACACACACTTACACACACTGTACACACACACACACTTCTCACTCACAGACACACACACACAGCTCACTCACAGACACTGTACACACACACACACACACTGTATACACACACACACACACACTGTGCCTCTTACTCCATAATGAAGCTCTCATCAGCAGGTATGTTCACACTGCTCATTCACAGACACGCATACACACACACACACACACACACACACACACCCATGCACAGAGACACACTGTTCACTCACAGACATATATCCACACACACACACACGCACACACACACACTGTTCACTCACAAACACGCAAACACACACACACAGAAACACACTGCTCACTCACAGACACGCATACACACACACTGTACACACACACACACACATTCACATAGACACACTGTTCACTCACAGACACATATCCACACAGATCAATTACCTACCACACCAGACCTGAGGTTTTGGCTAGATTTTCTCCAGCCATCTTGAGAAAGGCTTTGCCAAAACGTTGGTTCAGGCATGGTAGTTCATTGATGAATATGGATAGGGCGGCATGGATGGTGCAGTGGGTAGCACTGCCGCCTCACTGCATGGTGGTCCTGGGTTCGAATCCCAGTCGGCCAGGGCCTCTCTGTGTGGAGTTTGCATGTTCTCCCCGTGTCTGCGTGGGTTTCCTCCCCACAGTCCAAAGACATGCAGGTTTGGCTGATCGGAGAGTCTAAATTACCCGTGGGTATGAGTGTGTGAGTGAATGGTGTGTTTACCCTGCGATGGACTGGCAACCTGTCCAGGGTGTATTCCTGCCTTTCACCCAATGTATGCTGGGATAGGCTCCAGCCCCCCTATGACCCTGTTCAGGATAAGCGGGATGGATGGATAGATGGATAATTAAATAACCACTATCTTTTTGTTGCCCCTGATAATACGGCTTTTTCAGTTGTCACACACTTCATGTCATATATAAAATATGTCTTCTACACTTCTGGTTTCTATATCTTCAATTAGCATAGGAATTTGTTTAGGCTGCACCATTCTGGAGACTTGAGACTTGACTCAGTCTCTAGCTCAGAGACTTCAGACTTGCGACTTGACTTGGATGTTATGGGGCGGCCTCTAACGTAGTGGTTAAGGTGCATGACTGGGACATACAAGGTCGGTTGTTCTAATCCCGGTGTAGCCACAATAAAATCCGCACAGCCGTTGGGCCCTTGAGCAAGGCCCTTAACCCCACATTGCTCCAGGTGAGGATTGTCTCCTGCTTTGTCTAATCAACTGTACGTCGCTCTGGATAAGAGCGTCTGCCAAATGGCATTAATGTAATGTAATGACTCCAGCTCAGAGACTTGCATTTAATGACTTGTGATCTGATAAAAATGCAGCAGGATTCAACATTACAATGGGTGATGTTTCATTCCAGTAATCGTGAAATTGAAGTGGAATTGAATATAAATCCCATAAAACACGCAAGAACTTTGCTATAAATAGGGTGTAGCCTACAAGTCTAGCCATGAAAAGGAGGAAGCCTGCACACTGATAAACTCACACACCTTCATTGTAGACAACGTTTTGATCCCAGTGGATCTTCGTCAGGTCGCTTTGTGTTTTGCCACCAAGACAATCAGCTCATTTTCTATGTCCGTCTGAGACGGATGCGTGGGGGGTTGGACCCAAAATGCACGACTCAGAAACAGTGGTGTAATAAAGCCCTGTCAGGGCTTTATTCGGGGAATATCCAGAGAGCGTGGTCAAAAAAAACAAGCAATGTTCGTACACGTAAAATCTAGCCAAAACCAAAGTGCAGTACCGAGGGAGAAGGCAGTCTCGAAATCGGTACACCATGCAAGAAGTCCGGTAGCCAGGAAAGCAAGTACAGGCGGACGGTAGGCAGGCTCAGGGTCGATGACGGCGCAAGAGTCAAGACCGAAGTCTGCTCCCCGGGGTACAAAAACAGCAGGCAAAGTCGTGGTACAGGCAGGCAATGGTCAACAAAACAGAAGTCAATAATCTTTGATCAATAAACAGGCTTGGATCGTAACGGGTAGACAATGGTATGACAAAAGCGCTCAAAAGATGCACTGACAAACAGGAGGCAAACAATTTCGCAAAAACATGACATGACATGAAACTGAGCTTTATATGCAGGTGAAGACAGGTGTAGACAATTAGTTTGAGAGCAGCAAGAGAATGGAAATCAGGTGTGGAGGATTGCCAAGTTAACAAGGTAATTAGTAATCGTTAGTAATAAACCTATCCTGCCCTAGCATTAGTAAATTAGCAAATGACATGCACAAGAAACGTAAAGTAACATGAACACATGATTAGAATGTTAGTATTACCCAATCCTGCTCTAGCATTAGTAGATTAGTAAGTAGACAAGGGAAATTGAAACAATTAAGGTGTGAGTGACAGAAATGGAGAGAGAGAAAGCAGGAATTCAAGATTTGCAGAAAGACATGAAAAAGTGTATGCTAATCAATGACCAGTACAACGCAACATGAAACATAAATTGTGACATAACAAGTTTGCGAAATATGACAATAAACTAAATAACATGACATGGCAAGACTAACAATTAAATCGTAACAACAACTAAACATGAAACATAACATGACATGAAACATAAAAACATGGTGATACTAGACTAACATAATACGTGACATGACAATAACATAACTAAGACAATAACTAAACATAAAACATGACATGACAAACATGAAACGTGACACCGTCTTTGGACAGAATAAACAACAAACAGCTCAAATTTATTACAAGAAAACATCATGGCATAGAAGATGTTTTATATATTTTTATGTTCGTAAAGTTACAAAGTAGCTGTTGCACACAGTCAAATAATGATTAAAAGAAATTCAGATCATGTGTAGGCTACACAGTATTTTAAAACAAAGTTTTTTCATCTTTCTATGCCATCTCTTTAAATTGCCTGAAATTGATTTCTTATGAGGTCCTTATAAGGTATTTTAGGGGCGTCAATTTATGCTAATTATAAATTGTGTGCTCACGCTTTTTCTTTACAATCGATTGGTATTCATCAATATATAGTGGATAAAAAAAAAAGCTGTGTCTACTGTTTCATAAATCCAGCGGAAATGTGCACATGGTTTTCTGAAAATATTGACAAATGAGGCCCACTGTACGCACACGCACACACACACACACACACACACACACACATTGACATGAAGACCCTTAATTCACAGTGAAACATGTTTCACATCCCCTGTGTCGTGTAGAGCTGTGAGGTTGCTGTTCACTCCCATCCTCTCAGTTTTGCCTTTTTCTCTCCTCTGTCCGGGCACTCTGGGGTCTGAGTGCGTCTCGCAGGTAAAGCCAGCTGTAGGCTGGCGCTCGTTAATTTCGGTAGTTAAGCTGATAAGCGGGGTGATAAGAACATTCCAGAAAGCCGGGCCTCCATTAACGGAGCCCTTTCTTTCCCTCTCTGCGCGGTGTTACTCATGCCTGGCCCTCCATCCCGGCCCTCGGGAATACCGCCTGACGGAAGCTCGGAGCGGTGAGCCACTTCCCTGTTCCCAGGTGCCTCGACCTGCGGAGTCCAGGCTCTCAGACCCCCAACGGCATCAGACAGGCTTCTTACTGACGCCCTTCCTGCCACTCAGATGTCTGTCTTTTCTCCATTACTCACCATGACAACACACAGGATTACACCGGCAGGGGAGACATCGGCTGCGTCCAAAATGGCTCCCTACTCATGAAATAGTGAACTATGTTGGGCGAATGGTGGATACGAACCACAATGCTTTGCGACCAGCATTTTCACTCACTTTATTATACACAAACCCTTTTTCATTCTCAGTTTAAGCTTTGAGAGATGATGGTGCGGTCCAGGAGCAACTCGAGTTAAAGAACAGCACGTTTTGCCACGTTGAACGCAAATACATTTACATTGAGTATTATAATAAAGTACCTACTACTAATGTAACTACCTACTAATGTAACCAAATATATTGTATTCATTATTCAATCATCACCCTGATTGTCCAGTAAGTGGCACAGTTTTTTAGCTAGCTAAAACATTATCTTCTAATAGTTGGCATTAACGTTGTTTGTAACGAACGTGTACATCCAGTCTATCGACTAAAAGCACCAACGGCATTCTTCTAAACCCATATTCTGTTCAATTTTTGGATATAAATGTATAGGGGGATGAGTTGTAGAGGTTTACTTGTTTACTTTTACATAGAATATACTCTTTTACATGTTCCACACATAAAATAAGCCACGGCCATGTAGTTTCATGTTTTTAAAAATATCATTAAAAATAAATAACAAAAAAAAATGTAATTACAAATTGAAGGCCACAGGGTTAAGTGAGCTGAATCTTGACTAGGCATTACAAGATAAATTAGGTTCAATATCTCTGAAGTAATGTTTTAATAACCAGCTATATTATGTTTGTTAATGGTTTTATAGTTATATGCAGCAGCATGTCGCCTACATGATGATGCTGTTCAATTGCAAAAGACAATTTTTGCTGTCTGAATTCACTGTTTATTTAACAATATAGTACACTATATAGATATTCAGTAGATAAGGATTGGTAATTAGTGAATAGTCAGCCATTTTGTACACAGGCTTGATATCTATGGTGCTAGATATTATCTAGCTTTTGGGTAAACCAGGCATAAGGTACACTTCAGTGGTAGGAAAAAGTGAGCATTGCTAGGCTGAATGGTGTGTTCTCATCTTTCTGTTATGTTGTGTTGTTTTGTTCTGTGTTGTGTTGTGTTATGTTGTGTTGTGCTGTGTTTTTTGTGTTGTGATATGTTGTTGTGTTAAATGGAGCTGGCCTCACAGACTGAAGTGGAAGCTTAAATGGGCTAAATGTGCCTATTTGTGCTTTTAATCTATGGAGCAGAGTAAATTATCTGTGATCATCTAACTATTGCAGAGTTTAAATGAGTATGAGAAGGATGAAATGTACTGTCAGAGCAGAACGTGCTTTTTTGAGGTGCATTATACACCTCTTATGGCCTCTCTCCCTACTTCACCTTTGAACCCCAGTCCTTTGCTTATAATGCACAGGACGTGTGGTGAGTGTTCTGGTGCAAAATGACCGCCTTGCATCTCCCAGGTTGAATGTGAGATGAAAGGCACTATACACATCCACTCTGTAATTAGTCCATTTCTGTGCACTTGACTTAACTGTAGTTCATAAATGATCAAACTTGCATTGGTGTAAGTGATAAAAATGAAAGGTCACAGTCACACTCTTGTTATTTCAGTCTGTTTGAACATGAGATCACAGAGATGAGCATTCATATCTCCAGTGATCGCAGGCAGCCCCAGCAGCCTGCTTCAGTAAAGCATTAGAGGCTTGAAATGGCTTTTGATGTTGTGTGGAGTTGAGTGTTAAGTTCATTGCTGCTCTGTATGTGGGCTCGACGATGCTCAGAAATCTACAGAAGTGGTTGTCATGAGCAACTCTTCATTACTGAAATCTTGGCCGGTGTCAGTGAAGGTGACAGTATCTGTTTCACGGGAGGGGTTTCACTGAACAAATCCAACGGATACAGCCCTGCCTGAAACACGTCATTGTGAAGGGCATTTTATCATGTGTTTCTAAAAACTGACGAAGCACACAACTACTGGAAACTGGCATTTGTCGGGTCCTGAGGCCCCTCTGCATTCCACTATCTTTCAAACGGAGACATGCATCTGAAGAGGTGCCTGCAGAGAAGTGTCTGAACCAGTTAGAGTTGTTGCTCCAGTGGAATTTGAAGTGTGGGATATTTTATGTGTGGTCTGGCCATAGTCCGCCTCAGGCCATGCTCTGTAGGGGAAGTCTCTGGCCATGTATTCTACTCTGCTGAAACCTACACTACAATGGATATTCAATAAAAATACATTAATATACTTGATTATACGTTCACTGCAATATTTTTTTGTCATCCAAGAAACTTGCATTATGTAAGAAAAAAAGGACATTTATGAATAACATAATATAGCATAACCTAAGGTAATGGTGAGAACAAGCCATTCAGCTCAGCAATGCTCGCCTTTTCCTACCCCTAAGTGTACCTACGGCTTAGTTTGCCTGAAAGCGAAATAGTATGTAATGCCGTATCAAGCCTGGTCTTAAACCCCCCGTGTTTCTGCCTCCACTACACGCCCTGGCCAGCTATTCCACACAGTGACCACTCGCTGTGTGAAAAAATACTTCCTAATATCTGTACAGAATTTTTCATTTGCCAACTCAACCTGAAGAATCCTCTATAATTCACATTGTTAGTCCCTTTAATGATTTTAATGGCTTTTGTAATGTAAATGCAATTCAGATATTATTTACCCTCTTGGAAGGCAAACTATGTGTACAATAGCTGGGCATGCCATTAATAATAGAGTTCCTGTATTCACATTGTACTACATTGCAAATGATGACTGATTTTATTATTTATTTATTTAATGATCAAATTAAAGACTGAGGTGAATAAACAGGCTAAGTGTGGACACCTGGCGACTAAAATGAATCATTTGGTATATAATGAACAATTCAGTATATTGGTATATAATTAACAATTCAGTATATTGGTATATAATGAACAATTCTGCATATTGGTATATAATGAATGGTACATCATTATTCTCATAAAGCAGTTCTCCTTTGTTATTCTTAATGCACTTGACCTCGTCTTTAATTTTCCTTTAAACACTATTGAAAGAAGCGTTTGGGATTGTATTTTGCATCATCTGCAATTTGCCTTTCTAATTGCCTTTTGGCAAACCTTAGTTCTTTGTTAACCTTAGCATGCATATTCTGCTTTATTACTCTCAGTGCTGTCCTTTTTATACATCTGATACAGTTTATTCTTTTTTTGCAAACTCTTACGTATAGTTGTGGAGATTGTTTTCTCAACTTACATTTCTGCACCTTAGAAATGAATTTACTTTGCGCGTCAGGTATATATCAGGCACTCAGAATGGGGGATCTAATAGCGAGACCACAACGAAAGTTCTTTAGAAAATAAGGTCTTTATTTTCTCAGGGTAGGTTGGTACAGCGAGGGTCAATAGCCAGCAAACAGTTATAGCAGGGATAAGGCAGTTCGTAAGCGATAGTCCAGACAAAGGGTCAGATCTCCAGCAAACAGATGTATTGAGGATAATCCAAGGAATAGTCGCGGTCACAGGCAATGTGTCAAAAACAAACGGGCTAATTAAACAGATACACAATCCAGAAACGAATGTCGATAAACAGAAACAGGTTGAAAAACTACGGGTCAGAACAAGACAGAAGGAATAAGCTAAACTCAATGGCCGGGGACGAATCACCCCGGACACTGACTGTTAGAAACACTTCCCTCTGGCAGGAGGCTGCGGTCCATCAGGACCAAAACCTCTCGCCACAGAAACAGTTTCTACCCATCTGCAGCTGGCCTCATCAACAAGGCCCGGGGGACCCCCCCACTGTCACAGAACCTTTACAACCGTTACAGACACGTTACATCAACGCACTGTCTCCCTGCGATTAATGTCAACTAGGCCTGGGACCCCCCATTGTCACAGACTCTTATCCCGCCCCCATAGACTTAATATTTTATATTTTGCACTTTAATAATACTTCTCACACCCTGCTTCAGCATCATGTTGTATTGTAAATATTTATTTTTATTTTTTATTTATATTCTACATTACATTCCACCTCATTTTTTGTATTCTTTATGTTGTCTGCATGCACCCACATACCACAGCAAATTCCTTGTACGTAAAAACTACATGGAGAATGAAGTGATTTCTGATTCTGAAACCGGTGAAAACAGGTATCAATAGGAAACCGCTGGAGATTATGGAATAAACAATCTGGCAACTAACTGCACAAACAGAGGGGTTTTTATACACTGGTAATGAGAGGGAATGGCAATCAGGTGTGGGAAACAATCAGGAAGTGAAACAGGTGAAACGAATGAATGAAGTGACAGGGAGACTACGGTGTGCACACAGACACGTAACAAACAGTACATCCCTTTTGAACCTGCTCCACTTTTCATTCACAGTCCTGCAATCAAGAACTTTCTCCCAGTCTACATTACTTAAATTTGCATCTTTTTAAAGTTGGCCCGCCTAAAATGATAAATCCTGGACTTGGAGGAACCCCTCTTAATTTGCCAAAATACATCAAAACTTATTGTGGAATGGTCACTTGTCCCAAGTGGTTCTATCCTGCAAATTCTGTCTGAATCATTACATATTACCAGATCTAAAATTGATTGCCCTCTTCTAGGCTGACTGACATAATGTGTCAAAAAAAGGTAATTTATAACATCCACAAATTCCTCCTTGCTTTTTCCCTGTCTGGTCACCAAATTCCAATGTTAAGACCCTCATCTTCTTCCCCAATAAGCTTAATCCAAATATCCTCACTAGGCATGTGTTGGTCAATTCCTGGACTCTCTTGCACACTAAGATTTTTTCTTACATAAACAGCCACACCTCCACCTCTCTTACAAGATCTGTCCTTCCTAATAAGTTTATACCCCTCTATATTATATTCATACCCATCTTCATCCCCAAGCCATGTCTTTGTAATCCCTACAATGTCATAGCCCCCACTAATAATAACTGCCTCAAGTTCCAAAAACATGTTTTTTTAACGCTTCTAGCATTTAAATGAAGGCATTTCAGTTTGTTGCTCCTACACAGCCTTTCCTGTTCCCTCCTTCCCTTCTGCCCTAAACCACCATTACTTGATTTTTGCCCTGAAATGATTTTGTTATTGCACTCACCATTACATGTAGCCTTTGCCATTTCCGTCTGGGCAGTCTGTACCTCCCTGCCCATTACCCTCTCTGTCCTCCCTGTCCCCCAAGTCCCTAGTTTAAATAATCCTGTGCTACCCTAAACATACACTGACCCAGTGCAAAGGTTCCCCTTCGGTTCAGGTGCAGCCTGTGGTTATGATTGCAAGATAAATCAGTAAAATAATATATTGTGCAACTTTTGCATGAAATTCATTCTCTTCCTGTAGGCAACCAGTCATTTGTAATTAAGATTAGAGGCTCAACATTCTTCCAAGACGCTTAAGTAGGAGTATAGCTGTAATTCTTTCAGATATCAAAGATGCAGCAGATAATTTGTTGTTGTTGTGATGAAATCACCAGAGATTAATTTATCTCATGATAAATATTTTTCCATGACCCTTTTTAATGACATTGCAGTTTATTATGAGATTAATAACTAGGCCTAATTAAGAACTAGAGATCCTCAAACTTTCTATAGACAGAGTCTCCAAACCATTTACTGGGCTAATGTCACGGTGGGTAGAGCAGAGGAACCATGCGCAGACACTGGATGTGAAAAATGGCAGGTTTAATGGCACATGAAGTGGCAGACAGAATGCCACCAGGGCTCCTGAACTAGGGGGCTATAACTGGGAGGGAGGGAATTCAAGAGCTCGGGACTCAGAAACAGGAAGAGACAAACTAGCCCAGTGCAACTTCAAAGGACAGGTATAAATACACAGGGGAAAGAGAAAATCTAGGCAGGGCATGGGAGTGAGGGCGGTCTAACAAATAAACATCAGGTGAAACACACTAAAAGGGTAATAGCACAATAACGAGGGGGAAACGAAAACGCGGACTGGATTAACAAACACACACATGTAATACAAACGGCTCCGGACTAGGGAGTAGACAATTGCAGAGAATCAGGAGATGTAGAGATACGGAGAGACAGGTGCGAATACTTCGCTGAAACTAACCAAGTAATCAGTGATAGAATAGGGAGGTGGAGTTACAGAACAGAATTGAAATTGGAGATGCGTTAGTAAGTTTGTTAAGTGATTAAATTACAAATACCCAAAACTAGAGAATGTCAGTTTGTTAGTTTGAAGAACATATTAGTGTCTTAATATAATTAGTACTGTACAAATTCTATGTTAGTTTGGATTAGTATATTAGTGCTTTCTACAAACATGAAATGGAGAGAAAGCAGGAAGTAAGGAAAATTCCGAAACCACCCGAATAGTGGAGCATGCAGACAGGGGAGTGACTCGGGATCAGAAACATTCAGACACAGACATCACAGGGGAAGACGAGTGCAAAGACTAATGAATGTAAACAGAACACCAGACATGAATATGAAAAAAACTAAATTACAAGAATAATGATAATAAACAATGATAAACTAACAGACAGAACTCAGGAACATAACAGCTAATACATTTCATGTCATCTACTCCTCAGTTAATATGCAATTTTAATATTCTTTTTGACTGCAAGTGATCTGAACTAAATAAATATGAAGAGAGAATATGGGAAAATGTGCTTGAAGATCAACATAAAATGTGTATTTCATGAAAAACAGCATAAATACACAATGTCTTTCCTTTAAGTAAGCTTGAATATGTTGTTTTTTCTACAGACAATGATCTGAGAAGCGATGAGTGTAGAAGATGTCCTCTCAACCTCGTGTGGATGTAAATACTCAGTTTGAGAGGAGATGTCCTGTCCCCGTGTGGATGTAAATACTCAGTTTGAGAGGAGATGTCCTGTCCCCGTGTGGATGTAAACACTCAGTTTGAGAGGAGATGTCCTGTCCCCGTGTGGATGTAAATACTCAGTTTGAGAGGAGATGTCCTGTCCCCGTGTGGATGTAAATACTCAGTTTGAGAGGAGATGTCCTGTCCTTGTGTGGATGTAAATACTCAGTTTGAGAGGAGATGTCCTGTCCCCGTGTGGATGTAAATACTCAGTTTGAGAGGAGATGTCCTGTCCCCATGTGGATGTAAATACTCAGTTTGAGAGGAGATGTCCTGTCCCCCTGTGGATGTAAATACTCAGTTTGAGAGGAGATGTCCTGTCCTTGTGTGGATGTAAATACTCAGTTTGAGAGGAGATGTCCTGTCCCCCTGTGGATGTAAATACTCAGTTTGATGAACCGCCCATTCAGCCCATCCAGAGTTGTCATCATCATACATTTTCCCTTAGACAGTGCCTGCATTTGAAAAACTATACTGCCTCTTATTTATTTTATTTATTACTATTATCATTATTATTACTATTGTCATTATTATTATTATGTATTTCTTGTTTTCCTGTCTTTTATCCCTCTTTTATTTTTGTTATATTTATTTATTAATTTACCTGCTTAAGTCCCGTGTGTGAGTTGGCTGTGTGTGTGTGTGTGTGTGTGTGTGTGTGTGTGTGTGTGTGTGTGTGTGTGTGATCTGGTTGTTTTTTAATAAAAGAATGTGATCACAAAAAGAAAACTACACTGCCTATGTGTGATTCATGGATTATTGGTGCATTCCAATACTCAAAGAATGCCTCCTCCTTTCCTCCCCCTGTCTCCTCCCCCCATACTTCTAGACAGGTCGAGTAGAGTAAAGGAGGAGAAGTGGAGGATAAATGTTTTGGATTATTATGTTCTGCCTTTAATCCAAAGTGATTTACAAGTGTATAGGTTCTTCCACAAGTTAAAAGCATCAAATCCTTGAATAGCAAAACACGCATGAAGAGCTGTTCTAAACAAAGATTTATTAAGAGTTAGGGTTAGACAAGAGGGATATCAGAAAGGGGGGAGGGGCGGGAATCAGGAGGGAGGACTAAGGTACAGTCTGAAAAGGTGTGTTTTTAGTCTGCGTCAAAATATGGGGAGGGACTCTGCTGTCCTGACTGTGGTAGGCAAGTCATACTCTACTGACCATTTTAACTATGCACCCATAAATATTGTTTATCTTCATGCACAGAATGGATACAGACAGCAGGTATGTGGATTATGGATTAGCATTACAATACACCACAACACTCCCCTCTGCCACTCCATGATCACATTCTTCACCCCCCACCCCTATTATTAATTTTTTATCTGACCCTTATTTTCATATGAGGGGGGTCCCCTGGAGCCCGGGTGGGGGTCCCTGGATCGGAAAAGGATGAAAATCCCTGGAACAGATGTACAGAGAGACATACACAGAGATAGACAGAGAGATAGACTTTGCCATAAATAATTACTATTATTGAATGTGTGATTCCACGCCTACGCTTCCTAGAGAGTTTGCAAAGAACATAGCCAGATGCACATCATTTCACCAGACTGCAGATCCCAGTTTCACAGATGGCCCGTAGTCTTTCTGAAGTGAGTGCCCGGTTGCCAGTGGAAGATGAGCCAACAGGGGGCGCTGTGAGCCAAGTGAGCCCATGGGACAGCCGCCGTGTGATTGGCTCAATGCATCCTGGCTCATGGCAGCCCAGCTCAAAATGGCTGCCATAAATCACTGCGGAATTGTGCTCACGTCACGGAGGGGAAGGCCACACTCTGCCCTTTCTGCCGCTCTCTAATCTAATGAAAATATCAACATGAGTTATCATCATCACGAGAGCAGCGTGTGTGTTTGGGTGATTCAGCGTGTGGGTAACACATCAGTCGTTCCGCGGCTCTGAAGGAGGAGGGAACCTGAATAAAACTGTAATGAAACCGCAATGATAGGTTTTATTCGCACACAAAGACCCGAGTCTGCTGTATGTTTTTGAGACCGTCTCGTGCGCTGGTTCTCAAACTCAGTCCTGGGGACCCCTGTGTATACTGGATTTGATTGCAGGCAATCTTACTCAAGTTTGCCTACATGTCTTTCAGTTATTTTATAATATGTTCCTCAAACTTATTAAAACAAGTGAGGTTTGGCTCAATTTCAATGATGAATTGTTTATATATACCGATATACTGAATTGTTCATTATATACCAATATACTGAATTTTTCATTATATACCTAATTATTCATTTTAGGTGCCAGGTGTCCACACCTGTTTATTCACCTCAGTCTTTGATTTGATCATTAAAAAATTATAATAATTCTGTCATCATTTGCGATGTAGCACAATGTGAACACAGGACTTGTATTATTCATGGCATGCATAGCTATTGTTCACATAGTGTGCCTTCCAAGAGGGTAAATAATATCTATTAACTGCATTTAATTAAGAACGATTTGCAATTGTTTTTTTTTCTTTACTAATCACATTTATTTTTCAAGTACAGAGGAACAACTAACAATTGACAAAGCTGCCCCAATACCTTTGCATTTAACTGTATTTAACCTTTGCATTTAAGCTTGCATCAAATTCAGACAGCTAAAGGGACTGCTCTGTTATATCTTACAAAGATCACCAGACACTCCTACGAGACCTCTACCAAATCTCTCACTCAGTACTTCAGACTGCACCAAGACACTCCACTCCTACGAGACCTCTACCAAAGTAATCTTTATTTTCCCCTAATAAAAAAGGTAACTCCCTCTCTCACACACACACACACTCTGTCTGTCCAAGTGAATTGTAATATCCTGTATTATGTCTGTTAGTTTATTCTTTGTTTTTGTAACTTCATTATTTTTCATATTCATGCCTGGTTTCCATTTCCGTTCATTGTTCATTGCACTTCTTCCCCTGTGATGTCTGTGTCTCAATGTATTCTGAGCCCGAGTCACTTCCCTGCCTGCATGATTCACTATTCGGGTGTTTTCCCACAATTCCTTCTCAGTCTCGCTTTTCTTACTTCCTGCTTTCTCTCCATTCATGTTTGTAGATAGCACTAATCTACTAATCCCGACGAACATAGCACTTGTACAGTACTAATTATATTAACACACTAATATGTTCGTCTAACTAACATTCACTTTTATATATAAGAATATAGTTTCATAATTTATAGTTTATTCACGTGTCCCGTGTCTTCATTCCTCCCTCATTATTGAATGATTGCCCTTTCATGTGTCTCACCTGGTGTCT
Source organism: Conger conger (assembly GCF_963514075.1). Taxonomy (NCBI): domain Eukaryota; kingdom Metazoa; phylum Chordata; class Actinopteri; order Anguilliformes; family Congridae; genus Conger; species Conger conger. Next base: position 44,921,376 of record NC_083773.1, on the reverse strand, counting down.
ATTTGTTAGACCACCCTCACTCCCATGCCCCGCCTAGGTTGTCTCATTCCTCTGTGTATATAAGCCCCAATCTGAGTCTTCACTTTTGTCAGAATGTTGATCATAATTTCAGGGCTGATTTAGAGTAAATTGCCTGACTTCGAGTTTAGCTCATTCCCTTCTGTTTTGACTGCCTGTGTTTCGTGTTTTTTGCTTTTTGATCCTCGCTTTGTTTATGACTCTCCCTGTGCCTACTTCTCTGTTCCTCTGCCGTTCTGATCTCCTGGATTTTGACCTGTGGACGGTTTTTGTGATTTCCCTTTTGCTTCTTGATTTGGCGCTGTGTCTCTGCTTACCTGGCTTGTACCCTGGGACTGAATAAAGACACGGTTTCTTTAAATACTGGGGTCTGCGGTTGGGGTTCTGGCCCCGAGCATAACATGAATGCCAGGTAACACATTCTGTGACTTATTTTATTTACAATGGTACAATAGGGCAGGTTGTCAGAAATAAATAAACATTTTGGTGTGACATCCAACAACTGTGTACAGCAATGTCTGTTCATGCAGTAAAACAAGATTGTCCAGCAATATCAATGCGCGTTATAGACCTAACCTGTCTCCTCGACAATCCCACCACCAAATATCACACTTTCCCCTTGAGTTATAATTCATTTATCCTGTTTAATTCACACCAGATGGGATATAAACTCCACCCCCCCCCCCCCTTTAAAAAAAGAATTCTCCCAGAACAGTTACTAAGCAACCAGCTATGACTCCAATTGTATTTTCAGGTTGTTGTTTTTTTAAACAGCAAATATAGCCACCACTAGCATAAGGCACTTACAAGAAAGGTAAGGTAAAACAGTGAATTAGAACTTCTGCTATCATTCTGTTGCTAAAATGTGAAAACTATCTTACATAAACCCATCCTCCATGCCACTCTTTAAAGGGATGCCATTTTAAATAAAAAATAATTCGGAGACAACATTTTTAGAGCTCATGCCATACATTCAAAGTCATCAAAACGGAGTTTAACGGGCCAGCTGATTACAGTTAAAGGGATCTTCACACTTTCAGAAACCCTTTTTCAGTTACCTTTTGTTTACTTTTTGTCTTTTTGCCACCTCTGTAAATAAAAAAAATGCTTAAAAAAAGCAAACAGAAACAGTGACGGTCTCCTGTTTCGCAGCTCTACGCACAGTTGACAAAAAGTCTCTTTTCTCCTTGCGGTGGTTGTGGCCTGAAGGCAGTGAGTGTGATGAGCTGGGCTAACTGTCTCACACTGTGGACCCCCTCCATCTTGTTTATGGTGGCACTGGCCCAATCACAGGGCAAGCTGCCATCTGCGAGCCCTTGATGGTGCATGTCTGCAAGCCCAGGCGAATCTTTCGTCTCCTTGGTAGCGCTGGTGGGTTTTTGTCCAAGCTATTGCGTTCAGCAGCCTTGTGAAGGGTGAAGTGTTCAAAGCTACAGCCTGATCCCCTCTCTGACTCACAGGGAGTCTGGGCCTCACCTGAGGCTCTGTGTCCTCAGAGAAACAGCGTCTGCATGTGTGTGTGTGTGTGTGTGTGTGTGTGTGTGTGTGTGTGTGTGTGTGTGTGAGTGTGTGTGTGTGTGTGTGTGTGTATGTGTGTGTGTGTGCGTGTGTGTGTGTGTGTGTGAGTGTGTGTGTGTGTGTATGTGAGTGTGTGTGTGTTTGTGTGCATGTGTGTGTATGTGTGTGTGTGTGTGTGCACATGTGTGCATGTGTGCATGTGTGTGTGTGTGCACATGTGTGTGTGTGAGAAAAGGCCTTCTTTGGTCTGGTGTTTAGCTGGGCAGATTTGCTTCATTGTGTATTTGTTTTGTCTCAGCTGGGTTGTCCGCGGTTCCCCCTTTTCCCCTGTCCTATAGGGCGACAGGTGTAAGTGGCAGCATGTGGGCGGGGCTTGTGGCCCCTCCTCTGTCTGTGATTGGGTGGGCGGTCTATGGCCCATGGAGGATACAGTCAGGGTTAGGGTTAGTCAGAGGGTCAGTGCAGTGTGTATGTACATGTGTGTACAGGGGTGTGTGTGTGTGTTTGTGTGTACTGTATGTACATATGTGTGAGTTTGTGTGTGTGTGTGTGTGTGTGTGTACAGGTACGTGTGTATGTACACGCTCTTTTTACAGTATGTGTGTGTGTCTGTGTGTATGTACACGTGTGTACAGGCATGTATGTGTGTGTATGTATATGTGTGTCCAGGTATGTGTGAGTTTGTGTGTGTGTGTGTACAGGTACGTGTGTGTGTGTGTGTGTACAGGTATGTGTGTGTGTGTGGGTGTATGTGTACAGGTATGTGTGTGTGAGTGTGTGTGTGTGTGTGTACAGGTATGTGTGTGTGAGTGTGTGTGTGTGTGTACAGGTATGTGTGTGTGTGTGTGTGTGTGTGTGTAGTTCAGGAAGTGCTGTCACTCCAGTGGGTAACCCACTCCTTCTTTTGCGGTGATCCCGCTTTTTCATCCTGGAACTGTGGCCGATCCTGACGGGGAATCTTCACTGCGTGGTACTGGGGCACGTTGTCCTTATACTGGGCTCTGTGGAAAAACCCACACTGAGAGAGAGAGAGAGAGAGAAGGGGGGAGTGAGAGAGAGAGAGGGCGAGAGAGAGAGATGACATGACTCATCAGCACTGCAGCTGATCATGCACCATGAGTGCTCAAACACACACAGGATTGTTTCTCAGTGTGCAGAAGATGAGGCTGAAATACGTGCACTTTTATTATGCAAATATTCCTCAGCACTGTGCCACAATACAGCCCTGCATACAGCCTGCACTCCTTAAATCAGGAACGATGGCGCTCTCTCCGTTGGCCGGAGACTGGAGCGGAGTATTCCAACCGGCCAATGGCCAGCTGCTGTACCATAAATACTGCTGCTTTGTGGATTCAGAATGAAGCAACGCCAGCTCTCATCTCTGAAAACAACCCCAACACACAAGCTTTCATTTCACCGCACACAGAATCTACCTGCAGGAACTCTTCCCTGCAGGTAGACCAGCACACAGAATCTACCTGCAGGAACTCTACTCTACAGGTAGACCAGCACACAGAAAAGAGAAACCATCACATTCATGTCAGAAAATCAGTACGAACACTGCTGTGCAACTATACACAAAAGGTACCCATACCAGAAAGAATTACATTCTCAATGTGTGAACTTATATATATTTTGTGAAATACATTTCAATCTGGTTTCTTTATGTGAGATACACTGTGAAAATATGTAATGAAGACATTTTGCAGATGATCTACATGAGATGAGACACAGACATACATAGATTCATATTACACTACCCTTACAGTACAATGAGATTATTTGTGTCATTTTGGCCCCATATTGTTAAAATGTTTGGCCCATTTCACCTGGGCTTGGCATGATCTGTATGCATATGTATGTATGTATATTTAGTGCTAAATACTTGTACATAAATATGTTTTCATTTTTGTTTTGAATGAGAAAATGGACAATGAAGAGAATATCTAACAGGTGTGGAATGTGTTCAGCTGCAAGCCACTCCCAGACAGGGACACTGTCAGCCAAACAGCTGTTTGATCAGCTATCATAATATACACACTGCGTTAGATCCAGGAGCTAAAAAGTGTGTTCCTTTGAACATCCAACTGGGGGGTTTGTAGTTTGGAATACAGTGCTAAACACTTATTTCTTTTTAAACAAACTTTACATTATCTAGTCATTTTTAAAAGCAAAATTGGAATTCATGTGAATTTTAGATAAATGATTAATGCATTACAGTACCATACATTATAGTATATAGCATTATGTATGATATTATGGGCAATATTTCTATTGTCAGATAAATTATAAGCTTCACATACTGTTATATGGATTGAGTTATAGAATATTATATCCTCTTCATGTTCTCCCTGGGAAACTTACACATTTAATCCATGTTCTATATAAATATTTAACTATCACCTTTCTCATGTATATGAATCATACTTCTTTCCCAATACTAGTCCCATCTTAAAGTAAGTATCATCTAAAATACTGTATGGAATCCATGAACGTAAACAATGCATATTTACATGGAACATAATTACTTTATATGGAATATAATTGCACATAGTTTGCTGTTATTGTGAATATGCTATACTATATTTTCAAATCACATTTTCCAGTGGATTTTCCCTAGGAAGTGCATTTAATGAAAATTGTATGTCTTTCCTCATAGTTCATAGTTTCCTTCACAGCATATTTTTACTAGAGTACAGCATTTTTAATACATATTTTAATTCTATTTTCTTTCTGGTATGGGCATTGCAGACACAAAGTTACGATTTTGCCACGTGCTTGCACACACGGTAGACAGATCTGTGAATGACACACCCCAGCTAACATAAAACTCTCACAATGTTGCTGTACTGTTGTGCCAATGTTAGAACACTGACAAAACATTTCAGTGACATTGTGAGAACATTTTGTGTTAGCTGTGTGGACACATCTGTGAAGGACACGCTGGTCGTCTTTAGAAAGGTTCATTCTGGCTGTCGATGAGGAACAGGCTTTGGAGATCTGATTATAAATGAGATGCACTTTATTTTAGGGTACACACCTAAGGACCTTATTATTGACTCAATAACTACTATTCAGACACTAATATATTATGACTAACCATTTATTATTAGTGTATTGTTCAGGTACCAAATTTCATAAATGAATTGCAAAGGATTGTCACTAATAGCATTTTTGGATTTAAGGTAATGACAGTTTGAACTTCAATTGAATTTGGTCAAAATAAAACCAACACGTTTAGACACAAACGCACATAATTATTAAGCATTAGCAACCATTGATCAGTGTATAAATAAGTAACTGAATCAATAAGTGTGAGCAGATGGAGATAAAGTTTTGCCATGAATTGAACTGCGTAAATATTGTGCCTTCCTCAGCCAGAATGAGCGTTTGAGACAGGAGTGCGGGGGCCACAGCACGGCACAGCACAGCCAGGGGCCCGGGTCCTGCAGGTCCTGGGGAGGTTTACCGCTGGGGGACAGGGAGGAAGGGGGGTGGCGGGGGGGCCTATAGCTGGTCACACGCCTGCTTCTCGGCCTCGGACGGCTGCAGCTGCAGGTGGGCGCGGTAGTACTCTGTCTCATACTGTGGCCTGCGCTCCGTACGCGTGAAGAACCCACACTGCGGCCCCACAGGGAGAGAGAGAGAGAGAGCGTCAGAGAGAGAGAGAGAGAGAGAGAGAGAGAGGGTCAGAGAGAGAGAGGCCTGCGCTCCGTACGCGCGAAGAACCCACACTGCGGCCCCACAGGGAGAGAGAGAGAGAGAGTGTCAGAGAGAGAGAGAGAGAGAGAGAGAGGGTCAGAGAGAGAGAGAGAGCGTCAGAGAGAGAGAGAGAGAGGGTCAGAGAGAGAGAGAGCGAGAGAGCGTCAGAGAGAGAGAGAGAGCGTCAGAGAGAGAGAGAGAGCGTCAGAGAGAGAGAGAGAGCGTCAGAGAGAGCGAGAGAGCGTTAGAGAGAGAGAGAGAGGGTCAGAGAGAGAGAGAGAGAGGGTCAGAGAGAGAGGGTGAGAGAGAGAGAGAGAGAGAGAGAGAGAGAGAGAGAGAGAGAGAGAGAGAGAGAGAGAGAAACAGGGTCAGAGAGAGAGAAACAGGGTCAGAGAGAGAAACAGAGTGAGAGAGAAACAGGGTCAGAGAGAGAAACAGAGTGAGAGAGAAACAGGGTCAGAGAGAGAAACAGAGTGAGAGAGAGAAACAGGGTCAGAGAGAGAGAAACAGGGTGAGAGAGAGAAACAGAGTGAGAGAGAGAAACAGGGTCAGAGAGAGAGAAACAGAGTGAGAGAGAGAGAGAAACAGAGTGAGAGAGAGAAACAGGGTGAGAGAGAGGAACAGGGTGAGAGAGAGAGAAACAGGGTGAGAGAGAGAGAGGGAGAAAGAACAAGATCTTACAACTGAAAAAAGAGAAAACAATTCATGAAGGAATCAGGAGAATGAGTGTGAGCGAGGGTGGAAAACAGCGAGGGAGAGATGGAGGGAGAGATGAGGGAGAGAAGGAGGGAGAGAGGTAAGGTTTGAAAGAGAGATGCACTGCTTGTGAATGAGAGAGAACAGAAGAAACGGTAAATGAACGAGGGATGAGGGAAATGAGATGAAGGAGGAGAGGAGCGAGGGGAAAGAGAAACAGCAGGAGGAGGAGAGGGTGGGTACAGCAGGTCTGTGGCGGTGACATTAAAGCGCCGTTAGCGCCTAGCGCCCCACACTTGCTCAGAGCCGCGGCTGTTGCCCTGACGATGACAGGAGAGTATTGTGGCGCTCTGATCAGTTCTGCGTCCCGTCCTTGTGAATAAAAGATCAGACTGTCAGAGCCGGCTAATCCGAGTGAGGAGTGGCGCTGGTACCTTCCACAGGATGCAGACGAGCAGCGCCAGGACCGTGCTCCCGGCCATGACAGCCAGCGGGATGATCCACCAGGGGATCAGGTGCTGATCCACCGGAGTGTGCTCTGGGTAGATCATCACAGGGACCTGGCCACACACCAATCAGAGATCAGCATCACTCTGCTCATGTACACCAACCACCAATCAGCAATTAGCATCAGTCTGCTCATGTACACCAACCACCAGTCAGCAATTAGCATCACTCTGCTTAATGATTACAGCCTCTTAAAACTTGGTTACTGACATACATATATATTTCATATCCATCCATCCATCCATCCATCCATTATCTGAACCCGCTTATCCCGATCAGGGTCGCAGGGGGGCTGGAGCCTATCCCAGCATACACTGGGCGAAAGGCAGGAATACACCCTGGACAGGTCACCAGTCCATCGCAGGGCACACGCACCATTCACTCACACACTCATGCCTACGGGCAATTTAGACTCTCCAATCAGCCTAACCTGCATGTCTTTGGACTGTGGGAGGAAACCGGAGTACCCGGAGGAAACCCACGCAGACACGGGGAGAACATGCAAACTCCTCACAGAGAGGCCCCGGCCGACGGGGATTCGAACCCAGGAGCTCCTTGCTGTGAGGCGGCAGTGCTACCCACTGCACCATCCGTGCCGCCTATATTTCATATATTTCAGTGAATTATCTACAATTCACATAATAGTTGATCGTGAGTTTTCCTCTGAATAGTAGACTGTGTGTGTGTTTTCACCTCGGCTGCAGCGTCCTTCAGCACCAGGTGTTTGATGCTGGATTTGACCGTGATGTTTGCTCTCACCAAGAGCTCCAGCGCACTGACTGAGGAGAACTCCTGAGAGAGAGGGGGATGGAGAGAGAGGAAAAACGTTGATGCTTGTGTCATGAACAGTGTAGGAGGCTTGCCCCTGGACCAACGGCGCCATGTTGTATATCTTCGCACATAATCACTGCTGCAGCTTCGCCATGAGATTAAGCGTGATTGAGCGAATGTTATTCTGTGCGCTGTAGAGCAACACAGGTCCTGTGTGACCACCGCATGTAGGCCAGGAAACCCCACTCATCATCTGATGAGCATCAGGGCACAGAGGTTGCTGGGAAATCTGCTGGAGTTCTGCCCTCAGGGGTAAACGCAGAGCAGCTCAATTTTAAAGCGCCTGTAGCCATCCAATCATCAACACGATTCACTGGCCAGACGCTGGGCTTAGAGGAGTGCGCGCTCCACCAGGGAAATAAATAAAGAGCTTCAGTACATATTCTTCACCCGCTATGCCGCTTAGCCATATCCTCCTTATTACTAAATGATTTGTTACAGCGATGCTGGCTTTCTTTAGACTGCATAGCTCTCGCTGGAAGCTTCTCTGTGAAATAAACAAATGCAAATGTCATCAGGGCAGGGCAAAAATACAAGTGTAAACACTTCTATTTTGTATTCTTTTCTCATTTAATACAAACCTTATCATTGCTAAGTATATTATCAGCATAACAATTTGAGTGAAAAGTTGAATCTTTGAAAAAATTCCATGAATTTCTGAACTTAGTATTTGGTATGTCCACCCTTTGCTTTAATGGCAACGTGCACTCAAGCTCCACAAATTTGTGTGAAACCTGATGATCCATGTTATCCTAGCATTATTTGACAATATTATTTATTTCCAGGATTACATGAAAAAAACCCTGGTGGTCTCAGAGGTTTGGATCTGGCATCAACATTTATTAAAGAAATTGGTCTGTAGTTTGCTGTTTTTCATCCACTGAAGGGCTTTCTCCAATTCCTTTAAAGAAAGTGTGGCATTTAAGGCAGCATTGTCCTTGTTGTAGAGAGCAGATTGCAAAGGAGGGTTTTACATAGATTTTTATCAAAGGGAATTTCAGAATTGTATAGTTTCGCATAAAAAAAACTGTGCAGTGATGTGTTGAGGATGGGATAGGTCATCCTGTGGCGATCTAATTTAAGTTAAACTGGTGGAGCATTAATTCCCACAGAGCCTGAGAACCAGGATATATAAAGGTGCTGTTCCACAGTGTGGGAATCAGAGAAAGATAACTGTACCTCTATAAAGGTGTTGTTCCACAGTGTGGGAATCAGAGAAAGATAACTGTACCTCTATAAAGGTGCTGTTCCACAGTGTGGGAATCAGAGAAAGATAACTGTACCTCTATAAAGGTGCTGTTTCACAGTGTGGGAATCAGAGAAAGATAACTGTACCTCTATAAAGGTGCTGTTTCACAGTGTGGGAATCAGAGAAAGATAACTGTACCTCTATAAAGGTGCTGTTTCACAGTGTGGGAATCAGAGAAAGATAACTGTACCTCTATAAAGGTGCTGTTCCACAGTGTGGGAATCAGAGAAAGATAACTGTACCTCTATAAAGGTGCTGTTCCACAGTCGGGCCTGAATCTTCAGGTTGGCCGTGCCGGAGAACCCATGAAGCGGGCACTGGAACAGAACACAACGAGCGGAACCGAGGAGACAGTCCTGAGAGAGAGAGAAGAGAGAGAGAGAGAGCATCCACCCCTCGCATCAGGACCACAAACAGTCAGGCTAACCTCACCAGGAGCCCCCAACACACTAAAACACCTGTAAATGGTGGCCCAAGCCTTTCCAGAGGCCACAGACCCACCACACCACAGTATGCTCCACCCCTCCAGGCTCCTCCGTATGCTCCACCCCTCCAGGCTCCTCAGAGACATGACAACTGGTGGCAGCAGCAGCAGATGCCTCAGCCACCACCCCAGAGAGATAGCTATGCCACGGTAGCTGCAAGGACAGTGACGCCTCCACCTGCTCATGTAAACCCAAATCAGATAAGAAACCTGATTACCTTACTCTGTTCTCAATTATTGAGTTAAAGGAACATTTAATTGATGTATGATTGGTATATGATATTTTGGATTGTAGACCAGATATTTCTTAGTGAAACACTTTTCCTGTAAAAATAAGAAAATGGCATCATTCTCAATTAGTAGCTGGAACATTCAGGGCTTGTACTCTTCAACTTTTAGTTTAAAATCAACAAACCCTGAATTTGTAAATAGTGTAAAAAATACAGATATAATTATTTTGAATGAAACATGGAATCAAAAACATTCCACTCCATTCCAGTTGTCCAAACAATTACATTGAACTTAGCATACCCTCTGTAAAACATGCCCATGTTAAGAATGGCAGAGACTCGGGTGGTATCTTGGTATGGTATAAAGGGGAACACAAAGACTGCATCTCACCAATCAAAAAAGGGAAAAACCACATGTGGATTAAAATTGACACAAGTATATTAGAAAACAACAGGGATGTTTATCTATGTGCAGTTTATATCCCACCTTCTAATTCCCCCTACTATGTGGAGGAGGACTTTAAGGAACTCCAAAAAGAAATAAGCCATTTCCAGACTGTAGGTTCTATCCTAATATGTGGTGATCTAAATGCCAGAACTGGTAGAGAGCCAGATTTCATTGACATGGAGGGAAGCAGACATATATTTGGACAAAACCCTTTGTGCCAAACCTACATAACCACACAGAGCCAAAGTTATGACAGTGTGGTAAACAAAAGCGGCAAGCAGGTACTCCAGGTGTGCAAAGGCCTGGGTCTATACAGGATCAGAGGGGACTCTCTGGGTAGATTCACTTACTGCTCTGTGCTAGGTAGTAGCGTGGTGGACTATTCCATTACTGACATAGAACCAGGATATATCAATGCATTTGTAGTCTTGCCACAACTTCCTATATCAGACCACAGCCAAACAATTTTGTATTTGAAAAAGTCAGTGACACACACTGAAAAACCAAACCTACAACCCAACCTTTTTCCTCTCCCGAGGACATACAGAGGGTCAGAACACAGCAAAAATGATTATACTGCAGCATTATGCTGTGATGAAATTCATTACATGGTGGATACATTTTTGACCACACAATATCAGCCTAATAGAAAAGACATGAATTTGGCCACACATGATTTGAACAACATATTTATACAATTGGCTAAACTAAAAATATCAAGAAGTAGAAAAACAAGCACAAAGCAAAAAGAGAAATGGTTTGACAGAGAATGTGCTTCATCAAAAAAGAACTTAAGAAAGCTGTCAAACATAGAAACCCCAATGACCAAGTGGGACGCCTCGAATACTTTCAGGCTCTAAAACAATATAAAAAACAACTCAATGTGAAAAAATCCCAATATATGGAGAGTGAACTAACCAAAATTGAAAAGGCTGTAAATCAAAATTCCTTCTGGCAGCTATGGAAAAAAATGAATAAAACTCTCCAAACAGAGACTAGTCCAATTAAAAACGGCAATATCTGGAAAAAATACTTTGAAGATCTTTATAAGAATCCAGAGAGCCAAGGTTTAACTTCTAATCAGACCTTAACCATTGAAAAACTAAAAATATTGGAAACCACAATAAAAGATAATCAATGTGCTCTTGACTATCTCATTAGCATTCAAGAACTACAACAAAAACTCAAAGCTCTAAAAAATGGAAAGGCCTGTGGAATTGACAGCATCAATTCAGAAATGCTGAAACACAGCAGTCCTAAACTTCAATTTGCTATCCTAAAGCTCTTCAACCTAGTGCTGAAAACTGGAAGCTTCCCTGTGATTTGGAATAAAGGTCTCATAACTCCCATTTTTAAAAGCGGAGACAAACTTGACCCCAGCAATTACAGAGTGATCTGTGTTAATATTAACCTTGGAAAGGTCTTCTGTAGCATATTAAATTCTAGATTATCGACATACCTAATTGAACGCAATGCACTATCAAAAAGTCAGATCGGCTTCTTACCCAAACACCAAACATCAGATCACATTTACACTCTACACACACTTATTAAGAATCATGTCCACACAAAAAACAAAGGAAAGATATTTGCCTGCTTTGTAGATCTAAAAAAGGCTTTTGATTCAATTTGGCACAATGGATTACTTTTTCAACTCCTTCAAAGCGGCATAGGTGGAAAAGTATATGACCTAATTAAATCAAAATATTCTGAAAATGAAATGCTCTGTGAAAATTGGAAACAACAAAACAGAGTATTTCAATCAAGGGAGAGGAGTTCATCAGGGCTGCAGCCTCTCTCCCACCCTATTCAATATTTACATCAACAAACTGGCCACTACACTCGAACAATCTCCAAGTCCTGGACTAGAATTACAAGGAAAAGAAATCAAGTTCCTCATGTATGCAGATGATCTAGTCTTGGTATCTCCTACAGAACAAGGGTTACAACAGAACCTATCACTGCTCGAGAACTACTGTCAAAATTGGACAATGGCCATTAACCTGGAAAAAACTAAGATTATGGTGTTCCAAAAAAAGGGCAGATCACGGGGATCCCGATACCGGTTTACTCTGGGGGAGACCACATTGCAGCACACTATGGAGTACAATTATCTAGGCATAATAATCAGTGCTTCTGGCAGGTTTGACAGAGCTATAAATGCATTGGCAGATAAAGCATGCAGGGCCTACTATAGCATCAGAAGATCACTGAACAAATTCCATCCACCAATTAAAATTTGGCTTAAAATTTTCAGCTGTGTAATTGAACCCATTCTTCTCTATGGGAGTGAGGTGTGGGGCCCATTACTTAACCAGAAACCTGCATCTTGGGACAAAACTCCCATAGAAAAACTTAATCTTGAATTCTGTAAAGACATCCTTAAGGTCCATAGAAATAACCCAACCCAGAGCAGAGCTGGGTAAATTCCCTCTGTCCCTCCCCATGATCAAAAGGGCTATTAACTTCCAGGCTCATCTAGCCCAGGCTGATCCTGAATCATACCAGCACAGAGCATTCATGAGTAACTGCCTCCGCCCTGAGACAGACCCCCTGAAACATATAAAAGAAACATACCATCTTCAAAACAACACCCTCCATACTCTTTCAAAAACACAACTAAAAATAATAGATAACAAAAACAAAAATGAATACATTGAAAATTGGCTGACTGAAATAAACAACTTCAACAAATTAGAATGTTATCGGTCATTGAATAGAAAATACACCTTAGCACAGTACCTTGTTAATATAAAAAACCCCAAACAGAGACGCACCTTAACAATGTACAGACTCAGTGACCATAGCCTGGAAATAGAGACGGGACGCCATAGGTAGGAATGGAAGCCCAGAGAGGAGAGAACATGTAAACACTGTGGATCCGGGGAAATAGAAACTGAATCTCACTTTCTCCTCTCCTGCCCCATATATGCAACTCTAAGGGAGGCTTTCCTAGGGAAAGTTAAAACCAGCATCACATCATATGACAGCAAAACTTATGATGAACGATTAAGCATATGTCTGGGAGAAGCACCAGAACTTAAAGAGTTGTCTGCACAATATGTGAGCGCTTGCCACGAGCTAAGAGAAAAGAAAATTAACACTGTAACATAGTCCCATAATCTGTTCCAGAGAACAGGAATTAGAGATATTTTCATCATTATATTTTTCAATCAACTTTTATTCACTTGATAATACACCTATGTATTATATAATTAACATAATAACCTCTCACCATCACTTACTAAATATACGTTGTTGTTGTTGTTTTTATTTTTATTTAGCTGTTGTTGTTGTTGATGGTTGATGTTGCTGTTGTTTTTTTATTTTATTATTATTATTTTTTTTTTTTCCATTATTATTATTTTTTTTTTAACAATTATTGTATATTGTACTGCTTTGGCAACAACGGTTTATTACCATTCATGCCAATAAAGCCATTTGAATTTGAATTTGAATTTGAGAGAGAGAGAGAGAGACAGAGAGAGAGAGAGAGAGAGAGAGAGAGAGAGAGACAGACAGAGAGGGAGAGAGGGAGAGTGAGGAAGAGAGAGAGAGAGTGATTAGGACTTGACAGCCCTTTAAGATTCATGACTCAAATGTGCTTTATTGGCATGACAAGTGGACTTGAGTTGAACTTTATTAAACTAACTAGCACAAATCAGTGAGGGAAAGGGGACAAAGTGTTCACTTACTCCTCTGTACCTCCCACTCACTTCCCCCCTACTCGCACAAGCTCCACACCTCACTCACTAATCATAACTGCCCCTCCTCCCCACCCTGCCCCTCCTCCCCACTCTGCCCCTCCTCGCACAAGCTCCACACCTCACTCACTAATCATAACTGCCCCTCCTCCCCACCCTGCCCCCCCTCCCCATCCTGCCCCTCCTCCCCACTCTGCCCCTCCTCCCCACCCTGCCCCCCCTCCCCACTCTGCCCCTCCTCCCCACTCTGCCCCCCCTCCCCTCCCCACCCTGCCCCCCCTCCCCTCCCCACTCTGCCCCTCCTCCCCACCCTGCCCCCCCTCCCCACTCTGCCCCTCCTCCCCACTCTGCCCCCCCTCCCCTCCCCACCCTGCCCCCCCTCCCCACCCTGCCCCCCCTCCCCGCTCTGCCCCCCCTCCCCATCCTGCCCCTCCTCCCCACTCTGCCCCTCCTCCCCACCCTGCCCCTCCTCCCCACTCTGCCCCTCCTCCCCACCCTGCCCCTCCCCACTCTGCCCCTCCTCCCCACTCTGCCCCTCCCCACTCTGCCCCCCCTCCCCTCCCTGCCCCTCCCTGCTCACCCTGCCCCTCCCTGCCCCTCCCTGCTCACCCCTCCCCTCCCTGCCCCTCCCTGCCCCTCCCTGCTCACCCTGCCCCTCCCTGCTCACCCTGCCCCTCCCTGCCCCTCCCTGCTCACCAGCTTTAGGGACTTCCTCCTCTCTGAAGCGGCCACAGCAGGTGAGCTTCTTGCAACACTGCTCTTCGGCGCGATTGGCCCCTCTTCCTCTGGGTGAGAACGCCCCTTCCGCCTGGCCTGGACACAGCAGGAGAGACAAGAGCTTTACACACCCCTTACACAACCTTACACACCCCTTACACACACCCTACACACACCTTACACACCCCTTACACACACCTTACACACACCCTACACACACCTTACACACCCCTTACACACACCCTACACACACCTTACACACACCTTACACACCCCTTACACACACCTTACACACACCTTACACACACCCTACACACCCCTTACACACACCTTACACACCCCTTACATGCCCTTTACACACCCCTTACACACCCCTTACACACCCTTTACACACCCCTGACACACACCTTACACACCCTTTACACACCCCTTAAACACCCCTTACACACCCCTTACACACTCCTTACACACCCCTTACACACTCCTTACACACCCCTTACACACACCTTACACACCACTTACACGCCCCTTACACACCCCTTATACACCCTTTACACACCCTTTACACACACCTTACACACCCCTTACACACCACTTACACACACCTTACACACCCTTTACACACCCTTTGCACACCCTTTACACACACCCTACACACACCTTACACACACCCTACACACCCCTTACACACACCTTACACACCCCTTATACACCCTTTACACACCCTTTACACACACCTTACACACCCCTTACACACCACTTACACACACCTTACACACCCTTTACACACCCTTTGCACACCCTTTACACACACCTTACACATGCAGTTTCATCAGTCATTGACATTGCCATTACATTACTATCATTTCCTCACTGCCATTTCATTGCTGTTATTTCATCAGTCTTTTTATCTCACTGCCATTCTCACTGTTATTGTGTCAGTGCTATTGCATTTCTGTAATGTCGTCACAGTTTTTCCCTTTCCTGTTCCTTGCCTCTGTACAAATGCTTAAGCTTAATTACCTTCACACAGAATACATAGGAAAACGGATTCTGGTCTATATTTGTCAAGTACTTGAAAATACATTGACGTGTTATGTTCCTTCTTCACAGTCTGCTGAGGTGCTGAGTTACTTTGAAGCTCTTGTATTTAATTGTGATTGAATGTTACAGGAAAAAAAATGTCATTCACAAAAGAGTTCAAAGATTTTTTAATGTTATTTCAGTAAAGACAACTAATACTTACTTCCACTTAAACTTGTTGCACTTTTATAAATTATTTATTGATGCTTGAAGTTCACTTCCTGGGGAATTTTAACATTATTTCATCTTTTAGTGCGTGTTTTTGAATGGCTTAGTCAGTTTTTGTGTGTGAAGAAGCAGATTTAATATATTTACAGAAGTTCCTGACAGCCTGTTGGCTTCAAAATGGCTGGCGTGGAGACATTAGGGGATTCTTAGTCTGAAGCAAGAAAACACACTTCAAGTAATTATAATGAAACTTCAAAAACCGATGGATGCATAAAAAATATCCTTCATTGCACGCAAAAACTGTCTGTGCCAGTCAAAAGATATGCTAAAACTGAAATAATACCAAAATACCGCACAATGTGAACTTCAAGCATCAATACACCATCAACAACTGTTTCAGTAAAAGTGGAAGCAAAAATGCCTGGTCCTTACTGAAATAACTATGAGAGGTTTCTGGCTTTATGGGGAACAGTCCTACCTTTATGTGGGCGGGTTCAGTGGGGTCGCTGGAGTTCAGCCCCAGGATATTGGTTGAGACACAGCTGGAATGTGGGTGACCCTCGAAATGGAACCCTGTAGCGTACAGGAGCCACTTCCCATTGGCCAGTTCATGGGGCCACATGATGTTCAGGAAGGCGGAGCCAAACTTCTGCAGGGGCTTCCCAGGGTTGGTCACCTGATTTAAAACATAGGGTCAACATGGAAACCCATGAATGTGTAAGCTTTAAAGGTAAGGGTATATCTTCTTTTTTTCTAGTAGGTTGCATTAAATTTCATTTAAATTTTGGCAAAAAATTAAATGGGAAAATGGGCATGATATTTAAAGGGGATTTTTCTATCAATTCGCTCATCTCCCTGTTTCTCACCGTGAACTCGTACTCCACTGCACTTCCCACTTCCTCCATGGTCTTCATGGCGCGCTCTCCTTTCACCGTACCGCTGAAGAACAGCTGATGTGGGCGGGCCAGCCTAGGGATTATGGGTAAAAAAGGACACACTTTCACGGAATCAGTAAAACAGTAAAACTAAAAATATTAGCACTTTCCCCTAGGGTTTTCACCAAATTTGCCCCTGGGTATAATTCACACTTCGATGATACGTCACTCTCGATAAGAGTGGCTACTAAATGATTACAATGTAATGTAATGCAATGTGGAAACTGATGTGGTGAACAGTCCATGAGAGTCCTTTTGTGGATTGCATGCCAGCTTCTGCTCTTAATATTTAACAAGCTCATTCATTAATGTCACATTTTCACTATCTTTATTGATCATTTGACATATGAGGACTGAACATTTTACTGTGTGCACTGATGAGTTGCTGTAATCAGCAGAGAGAGAAACCTGCTTCAGCTGATGTGGAAAGCTGATGGCAGACAACGGTGTGTGTATGATGATTGTAGCCATTTACCGAATCTCATGAAGTTGTAATAAATTACATGGAGCTGCTTTAATGGGAATGACACAGTGCTGCTTTAATGGGAATTACACAGAGCTGCTTTAATGGGAATGACACAGAGCTGCTTTAATGGGAATGACACAGGGCTGCTTTAATGGGAATGACACAGGGCTGCTTTAATGGGAATTACAGAGCTGCTTTAATGGGAATGACACAGGGCTGCTTTAATGGGAATTACACAGAGCTGCTTTAATGGGAATGACACAGAGCTGCTTTCATGGGAATGACACAGAGCTGCTTTAATGGGAATGACACAGGGCTGCTTTAATGGGAATGACACAGAGCTGCTTTAATGGGAATGACACAGAGCTGCTTTCATGGGAATGACACAGAGCTGCTTTAATGGGAATGACACAGGGCTGCTTTAATGGGAATGACACAGAGCTGCTTTAATGGGAATGACACAGGGCTGCTTTAATGGGAATGACACAGAGCTGCTTTAATGGGAATGACACAGAGCTGCTTTAATGGGAATGACACAGAGCTGCTTTAATGGGAATGACACAGAGCTGCTTTAATGGGAATGACACAGAGCTGCTTTAATGGGCGTACTTACCCGCTAACAGACAGGGGGAGCTCTATCACCACTTTGACGAAGGCTGTGACTGGGGCCAGATCAGGCTGCTCACTGATACTGGAGAGAGGAGCATGTTAATCACACACACATGATATTGGCTCAGGAGGTAAGAGCAGTCGTCTGGCAGTCGGAGGGTTGGAGAAGCATCAGTTGTACAGCGCTTTGGATAAAGGCGCAATATAAATGTCAACCATTTGCACACATACACACACACATACACACACAGACATACACTCACTCACTCACTCACATACACACATGTACACACACATACACCAAAGACAGGCATTTATCTCTTACATAAATCCCATGTGAATATGATTTACAGATGAGATGGAGCAGGGCAGTGTCTCACACTAAAGGGACTTACGTTGACAAGAGGAGATCAACAGACAAGTCAGTGGTTTCTACGGTGATATCTGAGGTGCCCAGGAGTATGTAGAATTTCAGCTGAGGGGGACACAGAAAGATTAAAGACACAGTGAAATAGGATTATGAAAAAAAAGAGAAATAAATTGCTATCCATTAAAGCGAACATCAGTATTTCAGGAAATGAGATCAGATTAAACCTCAACATGCTTCAGGCCAGACCTCCAATCCAACCGAGGCCCTGAGGCTCTCCATCGTGTGTGTGTGCGCATATCAACAAGCATTTGAATGTGTGTGTGTCTGTGTTTGTATTTGCACTCATACAGTATGTTAATTTAAACTTATTATCGGTTTAAAATGTGCATACTGCATGAGTGCAATATCTGTTAACTGCAAATTCATATTAATAGCACACATGCTATAAACTGACTTCAAATATTGTCAATATAACATATTCATAAATTATTTTGAATTATAGATGAAGATTTCAAAGTCATGAATATTATATGCCAGGAAACAAGCTTGTTCTGCTAGTTCTGCGATTCTATTCCCTGAAAATAACTGAATATGATTAAAGCAGTGTTGGCTTCTAGCGCGCTACCATTACAGCAATGGACTTCCTGCCTTCTCAGATAACCTACTCGTACACAATGTTCCATTACCCTCCCAGCATGCCATGCCCAGCCGTATTCACCAGCTGTATTTATGATCAAAAACGGCACCATGACCTCAGGAGAGGGGGGAGAGACCACCATGACCTCAGGAGAGGGTGGAGAGGCACGTTCTCTCCTAAGCCCACCATGGCCAGCCCTGCTACTCTACACAGCGCTGTGCACTAGCCCAGCTCTCAGACATGAGTCACAGGAAGACTAATGTGCAGCCCTGTTATGGAAATTAACCTTTGGCGCAATGCAGGAGCTAAGGTGTCATTTAAATATGTGTGTGTGTGTGTTTCTGTGTGTGTGTGTACAGGTGCATGTATGTGTGTCTGTGTGTGTGTGTATGTGTATGTGTATGTGCAGGAGTGTGTATGTGCGAGTGTGTGTGTGTATGAGTGTACGTGAGAGTGTGTGTCAGTGTTTGGGAGTATGTATGTAGGTACGAGTGTGTGTGTCTATGTGTGAGTGTGTGTGCTTGAATGTGTGTGTTTGGGAGTACGTATGTGTGTGTATGTGCAGGAGTGTGTGTGTGTGTGAGAGAGTGAGTGTGTGTCTGTGTGTGAGAATGAGTGTGTGTGAATGTGTGTGTATGGGGTGTGTGTTTGTGAGTATACATGTATGTGTGTGTATGTGCGGGAGTGTGTGTGCATGAGTGTGTGTGTGTGTGTGTGTGTGTTTGGGAGTATACATGTATGTGTGTGTATATGGAGGAGTGTGTGTGTGCGTGTTGTGTGTGGGCGTGTGTGTGTGTATTTTATTTGGGACTGGTTACCTTGGTGTTTCTCTTCAGGGGGTTCCCCAGCTCGCACTCTGTGACGTTCTGATTGGCCTGGCATTCCACTTGCACCTGCTGGAGCAACAGAGCACTCAGCCCTTACATTAGAGTATCATGGGATATATCAACATGCTCTGGGACCTAATGTGTATGTTATATGTGCATCAACATGCTCTGGGACCTAATGTGTATGTTATATGTGCATCAACATGCTCTGGTACCTAATGTGTATGTTATATGTGCATCAACATGCTCTGGCAGCTAATGTGTATGTTATATGTGCATCAACATGCTCTGGTACCTAATGTGTATGTTATATGTGCATCAACATGCTCTGGTACCTAATGTGTATGTTATATGTGCATCAACATGCTCTGGCACCTAATGTGTATGTTATATGTGCATCAACATGCTCTGGTACCTAATGTGTATGTTATATGTGCATCAACATGCTCTGGCAGCTAATGTGTATGTTATATGTGCATCAACATGCTCTGGTACCTAATGTGTATGTTATATGTGCATCAGCATGCTCTGGTACCTAATGTGTATGTTATATGTGCATCAACATGCTCTGGCACCTAATGTGTATGTTATATGTGCATCAGCATGCTCTGGTACCTAATGTGTATGTGTATGTTATATGTGCATCAACATGCTCTGGTACCTAATGTGTATGTTATATGTGCATCAACATGCTCTGGCACCTAATGTGTATGTGTATGGGATGTGTGCATGTGTGCGTGTGTGTGTGACTGACAGGGCGGGTGTACCTGTGTCCTGATGCCGGAGTAGGACATGTGTGTGTGTGTGTGTGTGTGACTGACAGGCGGGTGTACCTGTGTCCTGATGCCGGAGTAGGACAGTGTTTCTGTGCATGTGTGTGTGTGTGTGCGTGTGTGTGTGTGCGTGTGTGTGTGTGTGTGTGTGTGTGTGTGTGTGTGTACCTGTGGCCTGATGCCGGAGTAGGACAGGGTTTCTGTGCATGTGTGTGTGTGTGTGTGTGTGTGTGTGTGTGTGTGTGTGTGTGTGTGTGTGTGTGTACCTGTGGCCTGATGCCGGAGTAGGACAGGGTTTCTGTGCATGTGTGTGTGTGTGTGTGTGTGTGTGTGTGTGTGTGTGTGTGTGTGTGTACCTGTGGCCTGATGCCGGAGTAGGACAGGGTTTCTGTGCATGTGTGTGTGTGTGTGTGTGTGTGTGTGTGTGTGTGTGTGTGTGTGTGTACCTGTGGCCTGATGCCGGAGTAGGACAGGGTTTCTGGGAGGGTCACCAGCAGCTGAGCAGCATGTGCGTCGTCCCCATCCCGCTGGGGCCAGCTGGGGTCGGAGGGCGTGTTGGTGACGGTCACCTCCAGGGCCAGCGGGATTCTCTCAGAGAAAGCGAACACAGGCACCCCGTCCTCATCTCTGCATCGAGACACAGGGACAGGGGGGAGATTTAACAATGGGGGGAAAGTCCAGAGGTCAGACAGTCTTCTACCCACAAACTCAGCCAGCTGATTTCACTCATTAGTTCTACCTCCTGGCTGAAGAAGCTTGCTCATTAGAAGGTCTGTCGCTGATTGGGACAGAATACTGGGGAGCACTTTTACTTTTACTCTGCGGCTCTCCAGGACCAGGAGTGAGGACCCCAGCACACCCTGCAGCTCTCCAGGACCAGGAGTGAGGACCCCAGCACACCCTGCGGCTCTCCAGGACCAGGAGTGATGACCCCAGCACACCCTGCGGCTCTCCAGGACCAGGAGTGATGACCCCAGCACACCCTGCGGCTCTCCAGGACCAGGAGTGAGGACCCCAGCACACCCTGTGGCTCTCCAGGACCAGGAGTGAGGACCCCAGCACACCCTGTGGCTCTCCAGGACCAGGAGTGAGGACCCCAGCACACCCTGTGGCTCTCCAGGACCAGGAGTGAGGACCCCAGCACACCCTGTGGCTCTCCAGGACCAGGGTCTGCCGATACCTGACCTTGTTGATCCAGCATACTTGAAGATAGCGTTGCCATTAGCGCAGTCAAGGAGATCTCTCTGAACCTTCTCTTCAGAACAGAGCTCTCCAACCCTTGTCCTGGCTACTGGATCTGCTGGTTTTTGAATTCACCTTAAAATGAGCACCCTATTGAGATCCAGATAACCAGGTGAGGTGAGTTTACTGTGTATTCAACTGCTCTCATTGATTAATTAAGTGCAGAGTAACAACAAAAACCAGCACACCCTGCAACTCCCCAGGACCAGGGTTGGAGACCCCAGCAGACCCTGTGGCTCTCCAGGACCAGGGTTGGAGACCCCAGCAGACCCTGTGGCCCTCCAGGACCAGGGTTGGAGACCCCAGCAGACCCTGTGGCCCTCCAGGACCAGGGTTGGAGACCCCAGCAGACCCTGTGGCCCTCCAGGACCAGGGTTGGAGACCACTGCTTTAGAACCTTTCAGAGGGGTTTCTACTAGGCCAGGGATCAGGTGTGAAGACAGTCTGGGTGATCAGCAGCACTAACTGTTCACTTAATTACCTGGGAAAAAAGAAAACCGGGGTGGATTTGGATTGGAGGTCCAGATTTGATGATCCCTGCACTCGGCAGAAAAAAGGTTCCCTTGCAGCAGGGACACTCAATCTAACACTCACCGACAGGAGTGGGTGAGTCGGCTGGTCCTGTTTCCTACCTCGTAATTACCTTGGCGACATTAGGTCAGGGGGTAAGATCCCTGCCCTGGGTGTCAAGTGTCCTTGAGCAAGACACCTAACTCCTAATTTCCCCCAAGAAGCTAATTGGTGCCTTGCATGGCAGCCAATCACTGATGGTGTGTGTGAATGTGTGAATGACAAAATGCAGCCATTTAACATTGAATTAATCATAGATGCCATTGATTGGCCAGAGATTTCACACCTGGTGGTGGTAATTATTCTGATTGTAATGGCTTATTAACAGGCCTATCAAACAAAAGTGATTTGCCAACTGCAACTGATGCTAGAGTGTTAACAAAAACAAGAGAATTTGATCACATCACTCCAGTTCTTAGTTCTTTGCACTGACTCCTAATCAATCAGAGAATTCAACTCAAAACATTGCTGCTTGTGTACAAATCACTAAATCTCTGATCTACTCTTGCCATACGAACCCCCTAGAGCCCTAAGGTCATCTGATAGTTTAGTAACTATTCTAAGAGTTAAAAGAAGGAGAGACAGCTTTCTGTTACTATGCTACCCACAGCTGGAACAAGCTCCCAGCAGATATTAGAAATGCCCAAACTATTTATGACAGAAGTAGCTGTGTACTTACCCAGTAAATACTAGGTAATTTGTGGCTGTAAAATGGAAGTGTTACTGGTGAAGATTGGAGAGAAAAAGGCGAAATGAAGCGCACTCACGCAGACAGAGGGGTGAACTGTGCAGAGCTCGCTGGGCGTATGCCGAACTGGTAGCTCAGCTGCAGGTTACTCTGACAGATCTTATCAGAGCCGCACCCCTCCTTCAGGAAATTAACCTGTGGGGAAGCAGGTAAGGTTGTGAGACGTGTAATATCTTTTCACACATCGCTAATCTATGAAGGTGTTGGGTACCCATTTTGGTTTGGTGGCCCATTAGCTCATCATTAAATTGTAGCTCTGTTAGCGCAAGATCAGAGAAAGCCTGTCAGTAACTATGGTAACTTGCACTGCACTGACCTCAGTGTGTCGGGGATAGGGGGTAGAGTACCTCAGTGTGCAGGGTGCAGGGTGTAGGGCGTAGGGCGTAGGGTGTAGGGGGTAGGGTACCTCAGTGTGCAGGGTGCTGGGTGTAGGGTGTAGGGGGTAGGGTACCTCAGTGTGCAGGGTGCAGGGTGTAGGGGGTAGGGTACCTCAGTGTGCAGGGTGTAGAGTGTGGGGTGTAGGGCGTAGGGTACCTCAGTGTGCAGGGTGCAGGGTGCAGGGTGCAGGGTGTAAGGGATAGGGTACCTCAGTGTGCAGGGTGCAGGGTGTAGGGGGTAGGGTACCTCAGTGTGCAGGGTGCAGGGTGTAGGGTGTAGGGGGTAGGGTACCTCAGTGTGCAGGGTGCTGGGTGTAAGGTGCAGGGTGTAGGGTGTAGGGGGTAGGGTACCTCAGTGTGCAGGGTGCTGGGTGTAAGGTGCAGGGTGTAGGGTGTAGGGGGTAGGGTACCTCAGTGTGCAGGGTGCTGTGTGTAGGGGGTAGGGTACCTTAGTGTGCAGGGTGTAGGGTGTAGGGTGTAGGGGGTAGGGTACCTCAGTGTGCAGGGTGCAGGGTGTAGGGGGTAGGGTACCTCAGTGTGCAGGGTGCTGGGTGTAGGGTGCAGGGTGTAGGGGGTAGGGTACCTCAGTGTGCAGGGTGCAGGGTGTAGGGTGTAGGGGGTAGGGTACCTCAGTGTGCAGTGTGCAGGGTGTAGGGTGTAGGGGGTAGGCTACCTCAGTGTGCAGGGTGCAGGGTGTGGGGCATAGGGTACCTCAGTGTGTAGGGTGTAGGGGGTAGGGTACCTCAGTGTGCAGGGTGCAGGGTGTAGGGGGTAGGGTACCTCAGTGTGCAGGGTGTAGGGTGCAGGGGGTAGGGCGTAGGGTACCTCAGTGTGCAGGGTGTAGGGTGTAGGGTGTAGGGGGTAGGGTACCTCAGTGTGCAGGGTTTAGGGTGCAGTGTGTAGGGTGTAGGGTGCAGGGTGTAGGGTGTAGGGTACCTCAGTGTGCAGGGTGTAGGGTGCAGGGGGTAGGGCGTAGGGTGCAGGGTGCAGTGTGTAGGGTACCTCAGTGTGCAGGGTGTAGGGTGCAGGGTGCAGTGTGTAGGGTGTAGGGTGCAGGGTGCAGGGTGTAGGGGGTAGGGTACCTCAGTGTGCAGGGTTTAGGGTGCAGTGTGTAGGGTGTAGGGTGCAGGGTGTAGGGTGTAGGGTACCTCAGTGTGCAGGGTGTAGGGTGCAGTGTGTAGGGTGTAGGGTGCAGGGTGCAGTGTGTAGGGTACCTCAGTGTGCAGGGTGTA
Source organism: Conger conger (assembly GCF_963514075.1). NCBI lineage: Eukaryota > Metazoa > Chordata > Actinopteri > Anguilliformes > Congridae > Conger > Conger conger. The sequence continues at coordinate 44,897,235 of NC_083773.1, read as the reverse complement.
GGGTGCAGGGTGCAGTGTGTAGGGTGTAGGGTGCAGGGTGCAGGGTGTAGGGCGTAGGGTACCTCAATGTGCAGGGTGTAGGGTGCAGTGTGTAGGGTGTAGGGTGCAGGGTGTAGGGCGCAGGGTACCTCAGTGTGCAGGGTGCAGTGTGTAGGGTGTAGGGTGCAGGGTGCAGGGTGTAGGGCGTAGGGTGTAGGGCGTAGGGTACCTCAGTGTGTAGGGTGTAGGGTGCAGGGTGCAGGGTGTAGGGCGTAGGGTACCTCAGTGTGCAGGGTGCAGTGTGTAGGGTGTAGGGTGCAGGGTGCAGGGTGTAGGGCGTAGGGTGTAGGGCGTAGGGTACCTCAGTGTGTAGGGTGTAGGGTGTAGGGTGCAGGGTGTAGGGCGTAGGGTGTAGGGTACCTCAGTGTGCAGGGTGTAGGGTGCAGGGTGCAGTGTGTAGGGTGTAGGGTGCAGGGCGCAGGGTGTAGGGCGTAGGGTACCTCAGTGTGCAGGGTGCTGGGGATGGTGGGGCTCATCACGGGGCTGAGCTCGCCCAGCTTGGCGTGTGCTGGTGGCTTCCTGTGCCTGATGCTGTGAGTGACAGACAGCGAGATGGGCCGGAGCTTGTCCCGGAGGCCGTCCTGAGGCACAGAGAGAGCGAGGCTCAGAGGCAACACTGCGGCACGTGAACAACCAAACGGCACAGCCCTCAAACAGGAAGCTTAAAATAATGAGTTTGCAATGAGTCCATGCAAATTACTGCATCCATTTTCATTACTATTCAGAATTAAATTATTCTTTTACACCATTGTATGTTTTGGACACCAACACGTGTTACTAAAAATTCTCAGGGCATCCGTATTGTTAAAATTTTACTCACATATGGCATCTATATTATATTGCTGAAGTGTGCTCAAATTGTACCTGCATGTATTGTAACTTCTCTATTGCTGAAATATATTTCAAGGACAGTGCAAATATCTCTGTTTCACAGCAAAATAATATTTTATTCTGTGATAATTTGGTGTACAGATGTTGTTTTACTGTCTGTAATCTGCAGGGATTCACAGGTGTGTGAGTGAGAATGACTCTGCTGCCCCCTACCTGCAGCAGGAGGGTAGTGCAGTGTGTCTGTGCCCACTGAGGTCTACTGAGTGAGAGTGACTCTGGTGCCCCCTACCTGCGGCTGGAGGGTAGTGCAGTGTGTCTGAGTGACTCTGCAGCCCCCTACCTGTGGCTGGAGGGTAGTGCAGTGTGTCTGAGTGACTCTGCTGCCCCCTACCTGCAGCTGGAGGGTAGTGCAGTGTGTCTGAGTGACTCTGCTGCCCCCTACCTGCAGCTGGAGGGTAATGACACGGCAGGCTGTGTGGTTCTGCCCGAGGAGCGCTATCTCCACAGAGTGCAGGAAATCGTGTTCAGACGTTCTGTGGGACAGGAAGCTGACACGCTGGGGCAGATTCAGCTTCCTGAGCTCAGCTTCCACCTCCAACACCACCTCCAGGGCTGAAGCAAATCAGTAATACTTTCATTATATCACACTTTTCATGTCAGACTTCCCTGAACCGCCCCCTGACGATCTGACCAATGACTGAGCTGTACTTCCCTGCTGATGTAAAAGCTATCCTCAAAAAACCGTGACGTCAGAACACTCAGAACTTTAAGGTGAAGTACAGTCAAGTACACACAGTGAAATAAAAAAGGCAGTTTTGTGGTTGCCATGGAAACTAAAATGGTTGTCTGTGGTAAGGTATAGTAAATAATGATAGAGGGGTACAGACAGACAGGGAGAGATGGAGGTTGTACAGACAGACAGGGAGAGATGGAGGTTGTACTCACTGATGTTTGGTGAATATGTTTCTGGAACCGCAGAATAACTGAAGCAGGTTTTTACATCCACACTGAGAAAGACACACAGACATGAAATAAGCTATGAGATCATTTATTAAAGCAATCAAATGTACGATATATAAATTAGGACATTTATTTTGTCATAAAATATTAGATTATCATATTTTATCTACAGTTTAGTAAAGAGAGTCGTGCACAGTCGAAAGCCTGGATCTAAACATCTCAAGGTTCTCCATGACCTGGAAAGCAACTCTGTGTTAAAAATAATACAGTGTAATAATTCACATGTGATTTACCTTCCCTAATTTACACATACTGTACGCCCTGATGCTCTACTGACAGAACTCCACCTGATAAACCTCTGGGAGCTCACTTTCTGAATCCATTTCCTGAATTTAAAAAACTCAACCCAGTCTCCCTCAGGCACTGCACTGCACTTAACATGCTCTTATCCAGAGCAATGTGGGATAGTCTCCTTTTGCTGAGCCTGGATAGAGTGAGCGTCTTAAGTCCTGTCACTTTTTTATACCAGCAGCCATTGTTTTGCCCTCTATATTTTATAAAGAGTTCCTGTATCTGTATTACATTACATTAATGGCATTTGGCAGACGCTCTTATCCAGAGCGAAGTACACATCTGTATCTGTGCCTGACTGAGTGGATCTCTAAGGTACAGCAAGTGGACTGGGTTTTGAGAACTAGATACTAGATACTGAAAGCTTTCTTATACCTGCACCTAGGACGTGATTGAACTTAATAATCTACAGTTTAAGTATCCAGCACTGTGGAAAGCCTGGATCGAAACATCTCAAGGTTCTCTGTGACCTGGCAAGTTGTGGCTTTTACTCATTTACACCTACTGCATGCCTCTGGGAGCTGACTTTGTAAAACCCATTGGGCTGGGTTTAACACACCCCAGGGGGGGTTTCTGAACCATCGCTCCCTGGCGGGTCAAACCCGACAGTCGGAGTGCAGGACCTACCACACCCCGGCAAGGCCCCTGCAGTTGGGCTGCTCCAGGTCGATGAGCTGGGGTTTGATGGTCACCTCCCGCATCACCTTCACGACGGGCCGGGACCTGGGGGGGGGGGGGGGTAGGGGGGTGACAGGGGGAACGGACATCAGGCACAGAACTGAGACATGAGCGTCCATGTCAGAGAGAGGCAGCACCGATGGAAAGCAAGAAGAATGTAGTGCAGTGCAGTGGGATAATGGTCGGAACACCTGCCCTGAAAGATCTTTCTAGAACTAGGCTCCTAAACCAGAGCTCACCTGTACAGAGCCACCTGGTCATTCAGAGAGCCCACTGCTACATCCGGGTAGGAGTTCCCATCCATGTCCAGCCCCCCGGATATGGAGTATCCGAATCCTGACATTCCCATGCTTTCGCCATCCAGGATCTGTGGGAACAAACAGAGATTTACAGAAGAACATCGTTTATCAATAAGAGAGGAGAGTTTATGGGTGTGTTTGTATTCCTGGTTATTCAGAGCTGTCTCTCACCTGGGCTGGCTTGGTGTTAATACCAGAAATGGAACCATGGAAGATGAAGACCTTGCCATGGCCATCAAAGGGTGCACCCACTGCCAGGTCTGAGCAGAGAAACACAGGCGTGTAAGGAACACACACAGACACACACACACTGCAGCCCTCCAGGACTGGAGTTAAACCTGCAGACACTGCTGCCCTCCAAGACTGGAGTTAAACCTGCAGACACTGCGGCCCTCCAGGACTGGAGTTAAACCTGCAGACACTGCTGCCCTCCAGGACTGGAGTAAAACCTGCAGACACAGCGCCCCCTCCAGGACTGGAGTTAAACCTGCAGACACAGCGCCCCCCTCCAGGACTGGAGTTAAACCTGCAGACACTGTGGCCCTCCAGGACTGGAGTTAAACCTGCAGACACAGCAGGACTGGAGGCAGAGCCCACCTTCATAGCCATCCTGGTTGAGGTCTCCCAGGCGGTTGACGGTCAGTCCGAACATGGAGTCAGGGGCCCCGTTGAGTCGGATGGGCCTGGCCTCCTCCCAGTGCCCCCGCGGGTTCAGGAACACGTACGCTGCCCCCCCGATCTCCGCCTTCCGGTCAAAGAAGTTAGGGGCTCCCACCACCAGATCTGTCCAGCTGAGAGAGAGGGAGGGAGGTAAACATAGAGAAATAAGGAAAGAAAAGGACGTCCTGCATGTTGATGCTACAGCCGCAGAGACTGTTTCTCTCAGCGACTGAAGGTGAAAGTGAGTGTGAATAAAAACTGCATTCCAGCGTGTGGAACGGGGCCAGAGGACCAAACACCACCGAGTTGGGTGCTAAAAGTTACCCACAAGGTGTGAGCTAACCACTAATATTTTCTGGGGGGCATCCCTAGACACAAGGGACACACCCCAGAGGAGGAAGGGGTAAACAAGAAAGGGATTAAATAACGCCCGGCAATAAAACGACCTATCAAAACAGTTGAGACTTTTAATCTGAATTGAGCGAGGAAATAACAAATGGCAGGGTAACTCAACCTCACATCCTACTGATTACTGTGCTCATAAGACGAAGCAAGTATTAGGTAGGTATGCCCATAACACAAGGAGACGCCTACGCAGGCTCCCAACTGAATTATAGCCTACCTAGGACCGGGATGGCAAAGTGATAACAAAAGATGTCCCATCTCTGATTTCACAGCAGGAATACTGGTTCTAACACTAGAATACATTAAAAACATTAACCATCTAATTAAACTGACGAAGCACAAAAAATAATATAACAAATTAAATAGAAATAGAAAGACATGCAGCTGACCTTCATCGGTAATCAGACCACACGTGGAAGACAATTGGAATCAGCAGTCAGCACGAGGGTATTGTTTTTTATAATATATAATATACACTCAGTGAGCACTTATTGTGTGTTTATTTTACTGCTGTTGCCTATCCATTTAGAGTTATGATGTGTTGTCTGTTCAGAGATGCTCTTCTGCATACCACTGTTGTAATGTGTGGTTATTTGTCAGCTTTGACCAGTCTGGCCATTCTCCTCTGACATCTCTCATTCACAAGGCGTTTCTGTCTGCAGAACTGCTGCTCACTGGATCGTTTTTTTTTGTTTAGTTTTTTTGCACCATTCTTTGCAAACTAGAGACTAGTGTGCATGAAAATCCTAGGAGATCAGCAGTTTCTGAGATAGTCAAACCATTGTCACCAACAATCATTCCACAGTCAAAGTCAAACTTTAACTGAAGCTCCTGATCTGATTGTATGCATTGCACTGCTGCCGCACAATTGGCTGATTAGATAACCGCATGAATAAGTAGGTGTAATAAAGTGAAAATTAATAAATTGTGCGGTGAGTGTATATATAGTATATACACCGTGCAAAAACACCTTTACAGTTATATTCGCAGCAATTGGAATTTATAGTTGTAGTTTTATAAAAATTCAGGTGTGTTGATATATTTAAAGGATAATTACACCCTAAATCAGGCTTAGTGTCCAGAATGGAGGCAATCCAAGGACCATGCCTACTGGATGGCATTATGGATCAGTGCAGGAGTTAAGTGTGCTTCTTTCCACAGCAGGTAGCTGAGACCGGGGAACTGGGACCGAGACTGGAACTGGGTTGGTGGAGACAGAGCGAATGCTATGGAGCTGAAAAGCTCCAGTTTGGTTTGCTTTATTTTGCCTTTGTTATTTTTCCTTTATTATTTTTACCCGGAACCCATGAGGCTGAAGGGCGGTGACTTACTGTTTATTTTTGAGCGCACACTCAGTCTCTAGGCTCTCTCCCCCCGTTCCGCAAACCGCAAATAAAATGACAGTGCAATCCGGAATGTCCGTATCACCCTGTGTCCTGCTCTTCTGTCATTCTGGGGGGGGGGGGGGGGGTGTCAGGGCGTGTGAAATATCCCTCTGAGTGAGGGGTTAGTGAGTGTAATGATCCACTGGAGCGTTCCGGGCGGTCGGCGGGACTCACCCGTCGCTGTTGAGGTCGGCGGCGGTGAGGGAGTAGCCGAAGGAGGAGGCCAGCTCCTCGCCCCACAGGATGTGCTGCGGCACCAGCCGGTACACGTTGTCCTTGCGCAGCAGCACCACCGCCCCCGTGTGATTGGCACGCGGAGCCCCCGCCATGAAGGTCATCTCTGCCCGGCTCATTACGCCCATGGCAGAGTCCACAGAGAACCCTGGGGTGGGGGGGGGGAGAGCCGCGGGGTCAGGGGTCACTCAACTCAGCTCTGTGTTTCTGAGCGTGCTCAGATGGAGCGTGGACTGGGCTCTCTATCAGACCTGTAGCATAAAATAGTATAGTGTAGTAAAGTATAGAACAGTGTAGAATAGTATGGAGTGGTATATGTGAGTATAGTGTCGTATAGTATAGTACAGTAAAGTGTAGTTTCATGTAGAATAGGCTGGTATAATGTAGTATAGCATAGTGTAGTATAGTATAGTAGGCAGTGTAGTATAGTGAGTAAGGAAATGGGCTTGTGACCAGGAAGGATCCTGCTGCTGTACCCTTGAGCATGGTACCTCATAGTGAATATCCAGCTCGATAAATGGACACTGTATAAAAATGCAACTGATGAGCAGGTTACTCTGGATGAGACTGTCTCCTAAATGCTCCCCATATCGTGAGATATGCTTTCCATAATTGTGTACATTCATCTCTGCAAACAAATCTATAACCTCACCAATTTGTAGGACATTGCTGTTGTACCTTTGAGCAAGTTACGTTACTTCAGTATACTGTATATCTGCTGTATAAATGGATGCTTTGTAAAAATGCGAAAGACCAGCAAGTTATTCTTTCTCACCTCTAGCGCAAATAGAGTTTCCAGTTACATTGTCTTTAATACTGGGTGGTAGAATAATCACCATTACTTTGTTCCACAACAGCTGGCCAATTGCAATTCAGATTAAAGATCACTAGATGGCGATGCATCATTCGAAAGCCATTCCCCTGATCAGAGCAGGGCTGCCCCAACCCTGTTCCTTAAGATCTACTGTCCTGTAGGTTTTCACTCCAACCCTAACAAAGCACACCTCACTCAACAGCTAGAGCAAGGCTGCCCAACCCTGTTCCTGAAGATCTACTGTCCTGTAGGTTTTCACTCCAACCCTAACAAAGCACACCTCACTCAACAGCTAGAGCAAGGCTGCCAAACCCTGTTCCTGAAGATCTACTGTCCTGTAGGTTTTCACTCTAACCCTAACAAAGCACACCTCACTCAACAGCTAGAGCAAGGCTGCCAAACCCTGTTCCTGAAGATCTGCTGTCCTGTAGGTTTTCACTCCAACCCTAACAAAGCACACCTCATTCCACAGCTGGAGATCTCGTTGAGCTTCTAATTAGTAGAATCAGGTGTGCCAAATTAGAGTTGAAATGAACCTACAGGACAGTAGATCTCCAGGAACAGGGTTAGGCAGCCCTTATTCCTGAAATCATTGTTCAGTTCAAAGTTTTACTAAGCTTACACTTTAAACTGTTAGCTGTTATATAAGTGCTGCATAAATCCACTGAGGTACCTTATTCAAGGGTAAAACAGTAGTGCCTTATGTAGAGATTGAACTTTAGCTTCATGGAGTTAAGGCCTTAGTATTCAAACTGCTACCACAGTCAATAAGTTCACTTTGATCACTTTGACACACACTTTGTGTGTGTGTGTGTGTGGTGTGTGTGTGGTATGTGTGTGGTGTGTGTGTGTGTGGTATGTGTGTGGTGTGTGTGTGTGTGGTATGTGTGTGGTGTGTCTGTGTGGTATGTGTGAGGTATGTGTGCGGTGTGTATGTGTGCTGTGTCTGTGGTGTGTGTGGATGTGATTGACGGCCAGTGTGGAAAGGGGCGGAGCAGCAGATGATGAATGCTGGGATACGTGTGATTTTTGGAGGCCGCATTTCAACAAGCTGTGGAAATAATGCAGTTTATTAGTGAGTTTTTCTCTGGGGGCAGTGAGAGGGAGAGAACAGGTAAACTGCACAGCATTCACGCAGATGGAGGCAATGATGGGGGGGTGCCAGCTCTAGGGTTAACATGCTGAAGCCACTCGCAGATAGACAGGCAGATATGCAGACGGACAGGCAGACATACATACAGACAGATGGACAGACAGACAGACGGACGCACGGTCACTGAGTGATCCCAGGGTGGCAGTGGTGGAATGCAGGACCAGAACTACAGTAAAACTGTTTACAATCAAACTTAAAACATGTAAAACCCTGAATGCAAAGCAGATCTTTTTTGGGTACAACAATACTAAACAATACTGGAGATTATCAGCAAGGCAGAAAAATCATGCAACATGTCATGACCCTGGCGAAGACCAGCTCTTGGTCGATATGTGTTGGTTGCTGGTTTTGAATAAAGGATTATTTTAGTTTCACACCTGTAGACCAAGTGCCTTGGGATCCATACTTATGCTCTGTTACATGTTTTTGCAATGGGTATGGAGGTATTGTTTCGTATTGTTGTACCTTCCTTTAATAGAGCACCAGTATCTCTGCCTATGACTACGACCCAAATACCGGGAACACCTTTTCCAGTTATATTCCACAATACATTTCAGTCTGTTTAATTGGTTATATTAGGATGACATGACTAAAGTTGTATTCACTTTTCTGCTGCATTTATATTTTAGCATTTATATTTACTGTCCCTTTATCTGATTGGTAGCTTAAATCTCTTCATAAACCAATTACTTCCAGTTATGTTGACACCACAGAGCCTGGCATAGCTATGCTTTCAGAAGAAAAGAAAAAACCCTCAAAAGGGCCTAAAAACTAATTGCATTTGATAAAGAGTGGGTTATCTACAGTGTTCAGTTAAACAGTTAAGCTGAGCCGTCACACAGTATTAGTGAAGGGCTGAGGGCTGAGGCCATTACAGTATAATGTTTTTAATATTTAAACTGTTTATTCACTTTTTCAAGTGAGCACTGCCTTTGAATGTTTTGGCTGCGTGATGAACTAAGCTGTATTAAACTAGAGAGACTCAGCAAGGAGCCAGTTTCTAAAAGCTACTCCTGCGGTCAGTATAGGTTTTACTATCGGGGCGGGTGAGTCCTGATTTGCAATGAATGCCCTTTAGACAAAATTACAAGATGAATATTAGATTCTGTTTGACGCATAAAACACATCTTCAGCCTTTAAGTGTTACAGCATTTTGTCTATTTCCGGTTTGGCACGACTACACCGGCTGTTGAAAATACTTTCTGTAAAACAATAACGCTGCATTAGCCAACTCAATAGACGGTAATTGACGATTACTGCTTTCCTCGTGTTTAACGGAGGCAGCTCATCGTGGAGAGCAAGGCTTTATTATGAACCCAGACTCCCTGTCGTGGGGTAGATTAACCGCCTTCCACATCTGTACCCCTGAAAGTCAACAGGCTGCTAAATTATCTTAATTAACAGCTCATAAGCTTTTACTGCCATGAATGATTCTTTACACCATTTAGTCACATTATGTCAGAAATAGCCGTGCGTGCCATGTTGAATAAACATCCCCTGATCATATCCCAGGACTTTTAATCAGTCGGGGAAACTAATGGCTTCCTTTCCTGGAATGTTCTTGATGCCACCTGATTTATTTTGAATGGGGTGACTTTTTTAATGGACTGAACTGTATAGAGTCACAGGGAATCTAAGATGGGTCCAAATGACTGAAAGTGTGGACACCTGGTCACTGAACAAATTTAACAGACCAAACCTGAATTGTGCTAAAATACATTTTAGCATCTTTTGTCTTTGTGTTGTTCCAAATCCTATTTAATCCTAGTGCCTACAGGTTTATCTCCAGCCCTGGAGGGCCGCAGTATCTGCAGGTTTAACTCCAGTCCTGGAGGGCCGCAGTGTCTGCAGGTTTAACTCCAGTCCTGGAGGGCCGCAGTGTCTGCAGGTTTAACTCCAGTCCTGGCGGGCCGCAGTGTCTGCAGGTTTAACTCCAGTCCTGGAGGGCCGCAGTGTCTGCAGTTTTAACTCCAGTCCTGGAGGGCCGCAGTGTCTGCAGGTTTAACTCCAGTCCTGGAGGGCCGCAGTATCTGCTGGTTTAACTCCAGTCCTGGAGGGCCGCAGTGTCTGCAGGTTTAACTCCAGTCCTGGAGGGCTGCAGTATCTGCAGGTTTAACTCCAGTCATGGTTTTAATGGTTTCCCTTTTCATTTTAGGTATTGGAAACAATGTGTTATATTTAAAAACAGAACAGCTGAAACTCAGTGAAAACCCAGAGAAACCGCAGAACTCCTGGACTGTACGCCCTTGCTGTATATCATATCTATGCATGTATGACTAAAACCAAAAAACACACCTTAGTGATGGTAATGAAAAATAGCTATGATGGCATTCTTCTGTATCTCAGCATAACTGGTAACACTTTACAATAAGGTTACATTAATTGGCATTAACACATTAGTTGTTATCTAATTAAAAAGTTAATCACACAACTTTTTATGTATTTGCACATTAATTTATGCCATATGACCCGTATTGGAATGAAAAAATAAAAAATAATGATATGTATTTTCTCATGTTAACTAGTTATTACCTAGGTTATCCTATGGCTTGACAATGTCGAAATATTTGTGTAACTAGTACATTATTTAGTAGTTAGCAAATACATTAACGAATAAAAAGGTAATTTCAGGCATAATTATTTGTACATCAATAAATTCATTAGTTAATGCCAATTTATGTACCTTATTGTAATGTGTGATATATAACCCAATAATTTCACTGGGTCTCATAAACACGTGCACGTGCTAGTCATGTGACTTTGGGGATTAATACAGACATGCCAGCTAGTGGTGGTTGTGATGTTGACAGATGGGGGGGAGTAAGAGAGAGAGAGGGGGGTTGAGGGAGAGAGAGGGTAGTGAAAACATAAACAATCTATGTGTGCACAGAGAGAATTCAGCATCATCTCTCAAAGCAAACTGAACCACAATCGAAAACCACTGTCCAACAAACTGAAAGCTCATTGGTTGTTAAACAGCACACTGAAGGGTTATTGGTTAATATACAGGATACTGTCCGACTCAAAGGGTTTGTTTATCCCAATGATACAGCACCCTCGGTGTCCTGTTGAGTTGAGTTGATGAGCATTTAAAATTCACCATTAAAGAGGGCTAATTATGCATGGTGCTTTAAAGAGCATTACCCAAGAGTCTATAAACTCACCAGATACTCTGCTCCATGCCCTTTTTTCTCCTTCAGAAACATGACAGCTTCTGGATACTCAGAATACAATACTAAGGGAATAGATATTTGTAATGGCCATTCCCCAGGAACGTCTGTTACCCACCAGAACCTGGACAGAGGGAACCCGGGAGTTGAGCATCTGGAGGGTTTATAAAATCTGTGGCTTCACCGACCCTGGGATTAACACTCAGCTATTGCTCCAGTCCTGAAAAACCACCACCAAGAACACCAGACAGACACACAGACGCAACACAGACATGCAGAACCGACAGCAGACTACGGCTGCACTACTGACATCAGGACAGACACCTCCTTCCCCACAGACGGACAGACAGGCTCCTCAGCACCACTGCATCACTAACCCCTGTACCTGTTTCATCTATGTATGGAAAAACTAGATTTTTCATGACAATACATTATTAATTATTAATTGAAAAGGCCAAAAAAAGGAGAATTGTTTCCACTGAGCACCACAGAATTCAATGTGAAACACTCTCACATTCACACATTCACATTTTACACAGCGCAAAAATACACTTAAATACAAGGCACAAAATACCCTCTTCTCCTGATTGGCTGTCTTCATTTTATTTCATGTTTTGTGACTCGTATTTCAAGATCTGTAAAACAGGAGTTGTATTTTTGCGATGTGCAATACACGTGCAAATTGTGTATTTGGTTCACAAAACATGTGAGTTCTGAACTATGTGTAAGCAATATTGGCATTCAATTAACTCCAGAACAGTGTTTATATGAATCCAACAGACACAATGCACTCTCTTAGTTAAAAGTAACTCTTGGATATCAGAGTTGATTTTACACTGGCTGTTCTGCTGCGTGACTCAGGCAGTGGTGCTGATGCTCATCTCTCAGCCATGGAGTAACCCGTCTACATTTCTACACACCTTCTACACACCTTCTACACAAGGTCTACGCACGTTCTACACAAACCTGACACAGCTTCTACAACCCAGGCTAGAGTGAGCGCATGTGAATTTGTGGAGGGGTGGGGGGTTAATATACCACTACAAAAAGGGAGATATCCCGGTCAAACAACGCTTTCTTACGCCTACAAACCTAAGTAGCTATTCTGAGCTACATCCTCAAAGATGGTGGACCGGACAGAAGGTTCCAGAGTTTTGTACACGAGCGCGTCCTCCACCGGGCTCGCCATAAACAACAACCCTGGAGACCCCGGAGATGGAGGGAGAGAGGAGGGGTGTGGGGGAGAGGGAGTGAGGGAGGGAGTGGCAGGGAGAGAGAGAAAGAGAGAAAGAGGGGGAGGGGAGGTGCAGGTGAGAAGGACTGTGCTGTTTTGTGACTTCAAGCTGCCGTCGCAGTGCTCTCTACCAGCTCGTCACCAGCAACTCTTTCAGAGGGACAAGAAACAGGACACAGGACAAAGGCCCCGAAACAGCACCGTGGGGAACGCCAAACTCCACAACCCACTGTGTGCAGGAAGGGGGTCATGTTTTCAGATGACCTTCATGATTATGACTCATACTGTATTTTCAAACTCCTCCAAGTTATTGTGGTCGTTTGCCTTTAAAAGGGAAAAGCTGAAACGCTCCACTGAAATACAGAGAGACCTGCATCCGGCGGCGTGAGAAGCACACAGCCATTAGCGCGTTAGCGACGGGCGGAGTGCGGAGAGGAGAGGCGTTTGGGCAGCGGTGCGGTTTGGGGCCGGTCCGCGCCGGTTCTCGGCCCTCGACAGCCCCGTCCAGCCCGGGGCAGCTGGGGGCCGGGGGCAGTACCCAGGTAGCTGTGGTAGGGCACTGGGATCAGCTGGGCATTCTGCTCTTTCTCATCAGCCACCTCATACGGCCCGTCGTCATAGAAACCCAGGTCCAGCAGTGATTGGTTGAGGAGCTGCACACGCAGCTCTCCTGGAACGCACAAGAGTGAGAGGCACAGCGACACACACCCGCACACACACACACACACACACGGCCACACACCCGCACACACACTCACAATACACACACAAATGCCCATTTGCTTTCATTCAAGTACAAGAAGAATAATCCAAACATACAGGCTCAAATACACACACAGATGGTTCATAATGGAACAGTGGCAAAAATACATAAACAATGTATGCAGAAGGTCACTGATACTCACAAGCAGGAATCTCTGTTTAAACAAACCTTCACTGAACCCCTACATTAGCCTCGCTCACACACACACACACACTCACACACACATGCACACACTCACATACACACACTCACATGAACACACACACACACACACATACACTGATTCCCACCAGCAGGACGCTCCGTGTTTAAACATAACTCTCACCCTCACTCACATTAGCCTCCCACAAGAAGGACACATTAAGTCTCCAGACATTTTTAGCCGTAACAATACATTCCACAACAGTGTGTTTCCACATTTCTTTTGTTACAACCTCTATTATGCTGGTTTGAATAAACCTGAACAAGAAATTACCTTTCAGAAAATATTCCTGATGGAAAATCTGTATTGATTTCCTTTCAGGATCGCTGTGATTTAATACTTTGTTGGAAACGGCACCGGCAACTAGATTTAGTTTAATTGATATTTCCATCAGTAAATCAGCTGCATGACATAGTTTACATTTACCTCATGAGCCTGGGCATGACATCACCATTAATCAGTTTGATACAGTTCCATTAAATAGATGGTAGTATAATATTCAGGTCAATGACCTCAGCCGAGATGGTCCGACTGCTAATTATGTTGGTTGTACTGTATGTAGTTAGCTAATAATAAGTACGTTTGTATGGATATGTTATTTTACTTATCATTTTCATGTATTACACAGGGACATCAGAACTGTATGGGCATTACATTTTCTGTTATAAATAGTTTTTGGCAAGCCTATTGTTTGGCATATGTCTCTGACTTTTTTTGTCTTATTCCTCAGTCCTCAAGGAATGGCATCCTTGACTGTCACTGGCACAACTATGGTCCTCATGTTGACAAACGCCAATAACACAAATCAAATCCATCAAAAGCCTTGAATCAAGACCAGATACTGACCACCAACACTAAGCAAGGGATTGAATACACCCAACTTATCAGAAACAGCTGCCCCGGACTGCACTGTAATTGTTCACATGAAGTATCTGACCTTGGTAAGTATCTGACTCTGGTATTTGACTGTGGTAAGTATCTGACTCTGGTTATTATCTGACCCTGGTATCTGACTCTGGTAAGTATCTGACCCTGGTATCTGACTCTGGTATCTGACCCTGGTATCTGACCCTGGTAAGTATTTGACCCCGGTGTAGTACCACGCGTGTCTCCGGCTCTGGTAAATATCTGACTCGGGTAAGTATTTGACCTTGGTACGTATCTGTCCCCGGTGAGTATCTGACCCCGGTGTAGTACCACGCGTGTCCCCGGCTCTGGTCCTCACCCTTCCAGTTGTAAGTGCCCGGAGCGCCGAACAGGATGAAGTTGTTGTCGGGGGTGAAGCTGGCGGCCAGGCCCTGCTGGCAGAAGCCGAACTGCTCGTGGCCCTGCGGCCGGCCCTCGCAGAACTTCCACTCGCCCCCGTCCAGGTCGTCCCGCTCCGTCAGGTCCTCGCTCAGCACGTAGCAGCGCCCGATGGGGTCCCGCGTCTCCGAGGGCTGGTGCACGCGCTGGCGCAGCTCGTACAGGTGGGCGCACGTCTGAGAGAGCGGGAGAGGGACCGAGCGCTCACACACCGCTCTCAGGCCGCGATATAACCGCTTTACACGGGTCCAATACGCCCTCTCATAATGCGAAATTAAATAGTTTGGATATTTTCATCAAAATGTTCTGAACAGGGAATGCTCTTTGCTGTGCCTTTCTACTATACAACATAACAAATACACAATAAAAAAGATAATGCTGTGTTATAATACTGTAAATGTGAGAACTTTATATTTGAAAACTACAGTATCTGCGGATGCAGGATGAGTTTGTAGAGCGTGGGTGTGATGCGGATGGTGTCTGAGGAGTAGAAGGGGAATCTAACGACAGTGTTCTGATCTATCTGCAGCTCTATCAGGATAGAAGCCCAGCAGGCAGGGAATTACAGCCATCTAAACGAGATCAGCCTCTCATTTCACACCTGCAGCAGAGACGGGCTGACTGGAGATGAGCGACTGTATTTAATAATGTTTTTAGCAAGGACAGTGCATCTTCCTGATGTATGTTCTCGCTGTATTCAGGGAGAACGGAAAGGGTTACAGACGGACCCTCTGGACAGGAAGTGGCACGGCCGGCGCCTGAACCCGGGCTGTGGGGGGCGGAGGCGGGGGGAAGGGAGTCAACCGCCTTCATTTGGAGAAGACCACACAGAGAACCCAAACGATGCCTTTTCTACATTCCCAGCTGCAGACACCACTTAAAGCGTTTGTAAAAGCAGTCCTGACACATATTGGTGTCATCAGTGTGAAGGTGGTAGACACACACTTAGGTCACACTCAGGTCCAATCAGGTTCATTAATTGCCATAAATTAATGATGAACAACTAAGTAACATATTTGTTACATGATATTTATGCATTAGCACGCCATAGGATGAACATGCTGTATAATTACTTAGCTATTAACAAATACATTAACTGACTTTTTCATTCCAATATGAATTGACAACAATTAATGTAGTTGTTAACACAAATGAATGATGTACAAATACATTAACAGAGCTGCACATATTAAATTCTCAGTAGTAGATAGTTAACCACTAAAATACTTAATGTAAATTCATAGAACCTTCTTGTTTAGTGTTAGTCTAACCCATAGTCTCGGATGACCTGTCCCAGGGGGAGTAAAAGCTTGTAAAAACACATTAGAAGAGGCCCAAGCTCTGTGCTACTGCTACAGCGTCAGATTTACAGTGTCACTGACTCCTCTCTGTCCAGGAGATAAGACCTAAACTACTGTAACACAGTACCTGAAAACCCAAATCACCTTTTCCATTCTACTGAGTAGTGTGTCGTGGTTGACAGTATGTAATCACTCATGTCCAGTAACAGGGCGATGCTTATGAACCTCACCAGGTCATTCCTCAGTCATTCCGCAAGGTCAGTGGTTTGATCCCCGGTGTAGCCGCAATAAGAGAGAACCCAATGGGTTCACCCAGCCGTTGGGCCCTTGAGCAAGGCCCTTAACCCTGCATTGCTCCAGGGGAGGATTGCCTCCTGCTTAGTCTAATCAACTGTACGTCGCTCCGGATAAGAGTGTCTGCCAAATGCCATTAATGCAATGTAATGTAATGTAGTGTACTCTAAAACCTGACTGAAGAGACTCAGACAAGCCCTTGGAGAACAGATAGTTTTATGGTTAGGGTGTGTATCATACAGAGACTGATCAAGGGCCAGACTGGAAGCCTTGTACTTTCTGTTACCTACAAAAGATATAATCAATGTTCAATATAACCCTCAGGTCCCTGATGCTTATTGAATTATTCCTGTATGTAGAAGAGGCAGGATGAGGACACACTCACCACCACTTTCCCTCCGATCCCCTGGCTCTTCACCGTCACCCCAAGCCACTGGTTGTTCTTGCTCTCGCGGTCGGTCCGTACTGAGGACAAAAGGACAGAATTACAGCATCTAGCAGCTACTGTACGTCATTACTGTGAAAATCACATTCACTTTTTTCTCTCAAAGTGTTATAATGGTGGACTGTGCACCGTCATTGTGCTCAGCTGTACAGTATGTTGTGTGTTAAATGCAGTATAATCCATAGATTAATTATTATCACCCATTACTGTAATCTATATGATATGGTAAAGGTTCAGCTGTGCTCTATGGTATGTATTATGATGTTTGTCTGTGCTCTGTGTTATGGACTATGCAACTCAGCTGTGCTCTGTGTTATGGACTATGTAACTCAGCTGTGCTCTGTGTTATGGACTATGCAACTCAGCTGTGCTCTGTGTTATGGACTATGTAACTCAGGTGTGCTCTGTGTTATGGACTACGCAACTCAGCTGTGCTCTGTGTTATGGACTATGTAACTCAGCTGTGCTCTGTGTTATGGACTATGTAACTCAGGTGTGCTCTGTGTTATGGACTGTGGAACTCAGCTGTTCTCTGTGTTATGGACTATGTAACTCAGCTGTGCTCTGTGTTATGGACTATGTAACTCAGGTGTGCTCTGTGTTATGGACTGTGGAACTCAGCTGTTCTCTGTGTTATGGACTGTGGAACTCAGCTGTTCTCTGTGTTATGGACTATGTAACTCAGCTGTGCTCTGTGTTATGGACTATGTAACTCAGGTGTGCTCTGTGTTATGGACTGTGGAACTCAGCTGTTCTCTGTGTTATGGACTGTGGAACTCAGCTGTTCTCTGTGTTATGGACTATGTAACTCAGCTGTGCTCTGTGTTATGGACTATGTAACTCAGGTGTGCTCTGTGTTATGGACTGTGGAACTCGGCTGTTCTCTGTGTTATGGACTATGTAACTCAGCTGTGCTCTGTGTTATGGACTATGTAACTCAGGTGTGCTCTGTGTTATGGACTGTGGAACTCAGCTGTTCTCTGTGTTATGGACTGTGGAACTCAGCTGTTCTCTGTGTTATGGACTATGTAACTCAGCTGTGCTCTGTTATGTAAAATGTCTAGTGTCAACTTTTCATTCAACTCTGTTAACAGAGTACACATGAGTCCAATAGGAACCATATGTACTCCGTAGGAGTTGATTTTACATTAAACAGTTTACTGTGTATGATGGCCAGTTGTGTTCTGCATTATATACTCAGTGATCACTTTATGAATGTGCTATGAATCTCAGCTGTGTTCTGTGCAATGAATCTCAGCTATGTTCTGTGTTATGAATCTCAGCTATGTTCTGTGTTATGAATCTCAGCTATGTTCTGTGTTATGAATCTCTGCTATGTTCTGTGTTATGAATCTCAGCTATGTTCTGTGTTATGAATCTCAGCCATGTTCTGTGTTATGAATCTCAGCTGTGTTCTGTGTTATGAATCTCAGCTGTGTTCTGTGTTATGAATCTCAGCTGTGTTATGAAGCTCAGCTGTGTTCTGTGTTATGAATCTCAGCTGTGTTCTGTGTTATGAAGCTCAGCTGTGTTCTGTGCTATGAATCTCTGCTGTGTTCTGTATTCTGAAGCTCAGCTGTGTTCTGTATTCTGAAGCTCAGCTGTGTTCTGTGTTATGAATCTCAGCTGTGTTCTGTGCTATGAATCTCTGCTGTGTTCTGTATTCTGAAGCTCAGCTGTGTTCTGTATTCTGAAGCTCAGCTGTGTTCTGTGTTATGAATCTCAGCTGTGTTCTGTGTTATGAATCTCAGCTGTGTTATGAAGCTCAGCTGTGTTCTGTGTTATGAATCTCAGCTGTGTTCTGTGTTATGAAGCTCAGCTGTGTTCTGTGTTATGAATCTCAGCTGTGTTCTGTGTTATGAAGCTCAGCTGTGTTCTGTGCTATGAATCTCTGCTGTGTTCTGTATTCTGAAGCTCAGCTGTGTTCTGTATTCTGAAGCTCAGCTGTGTTCTGTGTTATGAAGCTCAGCTGTGTTCTGTGCTATGAATCTCTGCTGTGTTCTGTATTCTGAAGCTCAGCTGTGTTCTGTATTCTGAAGCTCAGCTGTGTTCTGTGTTATGAATCTCAGCTGTGTTCTGTGTTATGAATCTCAGCTGTGTTATGAAGCTCAGCTGTGTTCTGTGTTATGAATCTCAGCTGTGTTCTGTGTTATGAAGCTCAGCTGTGTTCTGTGCTATGAATCTCTGCTGTGTTCTGTATTCTGAAGCTCAGCTGTGTTCTGTATTCTGAAGCTCAGCTGTGTTCTGTGTTGTGAATCTCAGCACTGTGTTATGATGCTGAGCTGTGGTCCCTCACCATCTCCATCGATGTCCACACGCTCACAGTCGTGCTCCTCTGCGCTGATTGGACAGCGGTACAGGGCGCCAGGACGGGTGTGTCTCTGGGCCTTCCGCCCACGAGCCTGGGGAGCCCCCACCAGGATCCTGCAGGGACAACACACACACACACACACATCATCAGAGCGTGTTTATTTTATCCAAACAGGATCAGCTCAGATTCCGTCCTGCTTTTTATATTCCCAATGGCATTTGTTGCATGTAGCTGATCTCAGCTTCAACCATCAGGTTTAAAGTGAAGTTGTTAACAAAGAAGCATGAACATGCTACACGCTGGCGCTAACATCCTCTCCCTCTCAGACTCAGGGAAGGTTTATGTTGGATGCCATGGCAGCTGGTATTTTGGGTCCTGTCATTGGTCTCTGCCTTATTAGGGCCGGCTGGTCAAAGGGTCTATTTAAAAACGCATGGTTGAGCCGCATTCCACCCCACCACTGTGTGTGTGGGTGTGTGTGTGTGTGTGTGTGGGTGGGTGTGTATGTGTGTGTGAGTGTGTGTGTATGTGGGTGTGTGAGTGTGTGTGTGGGTGGGTGTGTGTGTGTGTGTGAGTGTGTGTGTGTGTGTGTGTGTGTGTGTGTGGGGGGGGTAGAGAAAGAGAGGTATATGAGGGTAGAATAAACAGAGGGGAGAGGAGGAAAAGGAAAGGGGGAGAGGAAAGGCCCGGGTCAAATACTTTTCTCCGCTTTACTGAGCTTGTCTGGTGTATGGGAAGCAATGAAATGCTTTAAAAAAGTGCAAAGCCTGCCTTCTGGTCCTCTTGGTTGGCTGAACTGCAGCAGGATTGCAGTCAAGCACAGAACAGTATTTGAATCCAAAAAAATAATGTAATTGATCCAGGTCTGGTCGAAGAGGAGGGAAAGCAGAGGTTTGGTCGAAACACTACATCCTCGCTCCCAGCGACCGACCTCACCCCCAGCTGTGCTTAAATTAGCGCCTACCCCCGTCTCCTATCTCACACCCTGGCTCTAAACGCTGGGCTAGGAGGGCTGCCAGTGTGACAGAGGCCAGATGAGCAGAGGTGACACTCTGTCTGATCCTGGAATAAATCTAGCACACGTCCCCCTAGGCAGGTAGGCTGCTACCCTGTCGGCGCTCAGACAGAGCAGCGGACCCCCGCCGCCCCATGGCCTCCCCCTCCTCCAAAGACACACAGCAGCTGCTGTGCGCTCCTTTTGTCTCTGCTGCTCAGCCACCCAGGCCTGGACTCAACACCCTCCCTCCCCCGTCACACTCCCCTTACCCCACACCCCCCGTCCCACTCCCCTTACCCCACACCCCCTACCCCACTCCCCTTACCCCACACCCCCTACCCCACTCCCCACGCCCCACTCCCCCTACCCCACTCCCCCTACCCCACTCCACTTACCCCATGCCCCACTCCCCTTACCCCACTCCCCACTCCCCTTACCCCACTCCCCACACCCCACTCCCCTTACCCCACTCCCCTGACCCCACACCCCTTACCCCACTCCCCACGCCCCACACCCCCTACCCCACTCCCCTTACCCCACACCCCCTACCCCACTCCCCTTACCCCCTACCCCACTCCCCTTACCCCACTCCCCACGCCCCTTACCCCACACCCCTTACCCCACTCCCCACGCCCCACACCCCCTACCCCACTCCCCCTGACCCACTCCCCTTACCCCACTCCCCCTACTCCACTCCCCACCCCCCCTACCCCACTCCCCTTACCCCACACCCCCTACCCCACTCCCCTGACCCCACACCCCCTACCCCACTCCGCACTCCCCCTACCCCACTCCCCCTACCCCACTCCCCACGCCCCACTCCCCTTACCCCACACCCCCTACCCCACACCCCTTACCCCACCCAGGACCTGCTGCAGTCTGTCCTCATATTAACCACACCATTCACTCATCCCCTAACCCCACCCCACCCAGGGCCCTGGCTCCCACTCATCCCCTCACCCCACCCCACCCAGGGCCCTGGCTCCCACTCATCCCCTCACCCCACCCCACCCAGGGCCCTGGCTCACTCTGCTGCAGTTTGTCCCCGGATCCACCACACCCTTCACTCATCCCCCTCCCCTCCAGCCTGGTGGATAAATAATTAAAGTGCTGACTCCACCTGCTTCACTTTCTGACTACAGCTGACATAATGGATGCACTGATTATTTTAAATCAGCATTCTGCGTCTGAAACGCTGTTTAATAAATGATGACAGCGTGATTAGTCATAGGCTCTTGTGACTGGTAAAGACGGACTGCTCGGTCATGCGTGAGACACAATCTGTTGGCTTAATAACACATTGTAAAGTGAACAAAAATAGTCACGCTACACAAAGCAGTAACATATAAACATATAAGGTGTTAAAGTGAGTGATTATATTTCACACGCACAGTCAGCTGTCATATAATCCTATTGATGAGCTCAGGCCTTCTTTTCCAGTGCAGTGCAGTGATTGTAAAATACGCCTGACAAAGCACGTTTAAAAGACGCAGGCTAAATGTGAAACTATTACACAGGGGTTAACAAGCCGGCTTTGGTTTATATTTAAGTGTGACCCCCATATGTATACACAGCGGGACAGGTGTGGGTGTGTGTGTGTGTGGGGGGTCTGCTGTTTATCACACTCAAGTTGGGGCTACGCTGGTGGGCAGAGTGCCCCCATTTGTAAAAGCAGCGCAGCCAAAACATTCAGACCTCCATTGTGACAGATGCTAGACTTGAGGAGACAAGGGCTGTTCAGTGGATGTGGCTGAGAGGCCCAGTAAATGTCCAGCTGGAAATGGGTTGTGTGTAAAATGTGAAATGTGGAAGTTGCTCCGGAAAAAAGCATCTGCTGTAATGTGATACACACACTATAATGTACAGACTCACACACAGGCATGCAAGCACACAAGCACACACACATACACACACACACACACACACACAAAATGTACACACCTCTGCACACACACACAGTGACATTAAATAAAATGTGTGCAAAATATTAAGCCACAAATGCATTTGCACACAAGTATGCATACACACACATACACACACATACACACACATACACACACACACACACATACACATGCTACTGCCCAGAATGCTATGCTACTGTTCAGAATGCTAGTGTTCAGAATGCTATGCTACTGCCCAAAATGCAATGCTACTGTTCAGAATGCTATGCTACTGTACAGAATGCTACTGCCCAGAATGCTATGCTACTGTTCAGAATGCTATGCTACTGTACAGAATGCTACTGCCCAGAATGCTATGCTACTGTTCAGAATGCTATGCTACTGTTCATAATGCTAGTGTTCAGAATGCTATGCTACTGTTCATAATGCTAGTGTTCAGAATGCTATGCTACTGTACAGAATGCTACTGTTCAGAATGCTATGCTACTGTTCAGAATGCTAGTGTTCAGAATGCTATGCTACTGTACAGAATGCCAGTGTTCAGAATGCTATGCTACTGTTCATAATGCTAGTGTTCAGAATGCTATGCTACTGTACAGAATGCTAGTGTTCAGAATGCTATGCTACTGTTCATAATGCTAGTGTTCAGAATGCTATGCTACTGTACAGAATGCTACTGCCCAGAATGCTATGCTACTGTTCAGAATGCTATGCTACTGTTCATAATGCTAGTGTTCAGAATGCTATGCTACTGTTCATAATGCTAGTGTTCAGAATGCTATGCTACTGTACAGAATGCTACTGTTCAGAATGCTATGCTACTGTTCAGAATGCTAGTGTTCAGAATGCTATGCTACTGTACAGAATGCCAGTGTTCAGAATGCTATGCTACTGTTCATAATGCTAGTGTTCAGAATGCTATGCTACTGTACAGTTTCCTGCCCTTTATCATCCCCTCCCTTAATACACACACACACAAGCATACACACACTCACACACACACTCACACACACTCACACAAGCACACACATATGCGCACCCATACACACACACACAGGCTCACACATATGCACATACACACACATTTATTCTCACATAGAGGTTCTCCTAAATACTGGATTCCTTTTGTATGAATATACTGGCAAATTCACCCAAACAAATTACCCTCATATAATTCATCATCCTTTCTTCCTCCCTTACCCCTCTTCCATAATCCCAATCTCCTTGCCAGGATCTGTGTGTGTGTGTGGGTGTGTATGCGTTTGTGTGTGTGTGAGTGTTAGTGCATATTGTGTGTGTTGAGTGAGAGTGTGTGTGTGTGTGTGTGTGTGTGAGAGTGTGTGAGTGAGTGTGTGTGTGTGTGTGTGTGTGTGTGTGAGTGTGTGGGTGTGTGTGTGTGTGTGTGTGTGTGTGTGTGAGTGTGTGTGTGAGTGTGTGCGAGTGTGTGTGAGTGTGTGTGTGTGAGTGTTAGTGAGTGTGTGCGAGTGTGTGGGTGTGTGTGTGTGTGTGTGTGAGTGTGTGTGTGTGTGCGTGTGTGAGTGTGAGTGTGTGTGTGTGTGTGCGCGAGTGTGTGCGTGTGTGAGTGTGTGTGTGTGAGTGTTAGTGTGTGTGTGCGAGTGTGTGCAAGTGTGTGCGTGTGTGAGTGTTAGAGTGTGTGTGCGAGTGTGTGCCTGTGTGAGTGTTTGTGTGTGTTGTGTGTTACTGTGGGGATTTGACAGATCCTGTTGGAATGCCCATGTGATGCCAGCCCCCGGGGATGAGTGCCAGGGTAAACAGGGTGTGAGGGGGACAGCGTGTCTCCACGGTAACCGTGTGTCACTCATACCCGTCTCTGAGGTCCCCTTATAGACTCAGTACACCTCAGCTCCAAAATGGCTTCTTTCCCATTTCCCCTCATCAGTCACCATCATCAGTAATACAGGACTGAGCACTGCAATGCAAGGCAGTGCATGTTACAGCAATTGTTTCTGTCCTTGCAGACATGTGATTTCTCTCTTACACCGATACATAATTAACAGGAGATCTGTTTGCACTGTTAAACTCAGAACATGGTTAAATGTCCATTGAAAATACCGTAAACATTTGTGCAATTTAATTATGCTACTCACAAGCACCTACAATCCTAATTTTATTATGCACATTGTTGAAAATGGATGCAGGGTTTTCGGTGGTCAGCGCTCTGCCGGTTTACATGCAATGTGCATGTTCAATACCGGTCCAGTATAAATCCTTTAAAGGATTTCACTTAATACATGTGTTTGTATTATATTTCATATAAGAAATATATATATAAATGTTATATTTTTTAAATTATTTTACTCCATAACTCCGTTTAAGTAAAGTCAAAGTTTAAACGTTTAAAGAATTGCTGCCACATTAACACACAGTCTCATCCAGAGAGGCTTACACAACTTCAGCACATTATTAAACACAGTACTGCTGGATATTAACTGCCTGAATGAAGCACTCAAGTGCTCAAGTGTTCTAGCTATGAATCAAACCTGCAGTCCTTCATCACTTTACTGCACTGCTCAGCCCAGGGTTCTGATGTCTCTCTCTCTCTCTCTCTCTCTCTCTCTCCCTCTCTCTCTCTCTGACTCTCTCTTTCTCTCTCTCCCTCTCTCTCTGTCTCTCTCTCTACCCCCCTCTCTCTACCCTCCCTCCCTCTCTCTCTGTCTCTCTCTCTCTACCCCCCCCTCTCTCTACCCCCTCCCTCTCTCTCTGTCTCTCTCTCTCTACCCCCCTCTCTCTCTCCCTCTCTCTCTCTGACTCTCTCTTTCTCTCTCTCCCTCTCTCTCTGTCTCTCTCTCTACCCCCCCTCTCTCTACCCTCCCTCCCTCTCTCTCTGTCTCTCTCTCTCTACCCCCCTCTCTCTACCCTCCCTCCCTCTCTCTCTCCTCAGATGACTCTTCCCATCAGAGCTAACAGCTCCTTGTGTCTTTAGTGTTTGACTGTTAGCACAGAATCCGCTCAAATGGACTTTTCACTCTAAGCTCTATATGGAGACAGACCTACAGCAGGTCAAACAGGCTCTATATGGAGACAGACCTGTATGTAGGAGGTCAAACAGGCTCTATATGGAGACACACCTGTATGTAGGAGGTCAAACAGGCTCTATATGGAGACACACCAGTATGTAGGAGGTCAAACAGGCTCTATATGGAGACACACCTGTATGTAGGAGGTCAAACAGGCTCTATATGGAGACACACCTGTATGTAGGAGGTCAAACAGGCTCTATATGGAGACACACCTGTATGTAGGAGGTCAAACAGGCTCTATATGGAGACAGACCTGTATGTAGGAGGTCAAACAGGCTCTATATGGAGACACACCAGTATGTAGGAGGTCAAACAGGCTCTATATGGAGACAGACCAGTATGTAGGAGGTCAAACAGGCTCTATATGGAGACACACCAGTATGTAGGAGGTCAAACAGGCTCTATATGGAGACACACCAGTATGTAGGAGGTCAAACAGGCTCTATATGGAGACACACCTGTATGTAGGAGGTCAAACAGGCTCTATATGGAGACACACCTGTATGTAGGAGGTCAAACAGGCTCTATATGGAGACACACCAGTATGTAGGAGGTCAAACAGGCTCTATATGGAGACACACCAGTATGTAGGAGGTCAAACAGGCTCTATATGGAGACAGACCAGTATGTAGGAGGTCAAACAGGCTCTATATGGAGACACACCAGTATGTAGGAGGTCAAACAGGCTCTATATGGAGACACACCTGTATGTAGGAGGTCAAACAGGCTCTATATGGAGACACACCTGTATGTAGGAGGTCAAACAGGCTCTATATGGAGACACACCTGTATGTAGGAGGTCAAACAGGCTCTATATGGAGACACACCAGTATGTAGGAGGTCAAACAGGCTCTATATGGAGACAGACCTGTATGTAGGAGGTCAAACAGGCTCTATATGGAGACACACCTGTATGTAGGAGGTCAAACAGGCTCTATATGGAGACCTGCAGCAGGTTTGTGCTTCAAACCCCCATTCCACAGCTGAAAGATGCTCAAATAGTCAGACTATGGAAAAGTAACATTGTCCAACACTTCACGTTCTATGGGCAAATGGACAAATTATTCATGCTTTCAGATATTGCAATATTTAATTTTCCATTATTTCAGCTCGGAGACACACTGAGAGCAGCTGTCCTCTTACGCGTGCCCTGAATGTACATGACACGTAAATACAACAATTAGAGAGGAAAATATGTGGAACAAAAATGAAATAAATAACGAATATTCAAAATGAAACAGTAAAACACTTTAGTGTTTACAAATGTTATGCTGTGGAATATATTCAGCATTGTGTAAAAAAGTGCAATTTATTGCCATATATAGCACTTCAGTTTCTCCCTCGACCACAGAAGCCTCAACATCATCCATTTTCTCAGAAGGAGCAGCGGCCGTAGCTAAAAGTCGAGAGAGTGCGCCCGGCTTAATTAAATTAAGAAAACCAGCCAATCTTTTAAGAGAGCGCCCTGCTGTGGGAGTCCAGCCTGGAAGAGCACAGTGTGGAGCAGGGGGCTCTCAGGCAGGGGGCTCTCAGGCGTACATCGGGACGCAGGAGGACATCTTTCAGGGCTGTTGACCGCTGTGACTTCAGAGACGGGGTCAGAGGCCTGGTAAGTGATACCCCACTGACTCTCAGAAACATTCGGCCTCTCTGTCTAACACAGGAAGAGCATAGCCAGGGTATTACGCGATTTTTACTTCTGTTATTTACAACACATGCTGACGTATGAAACTTCCACTGGAGTTTCAGATCCAAAAAATCCCTAACTAGATTCACCAAAGGCAAGATCTTGTTAAACATTTGTAGAATGTCTAATTAATTCTCATTCATTAAAATGAATGGAAATGCATACAAAACTCACCATTAAATAATGTGAATTATTGAATGAATATAAGTGCTATTTTATAAAATCCATCCATCCATCCATCCATTATCTGAACCCGCTTATCCTGAACAGGGTCACAGGGGGGCTGGAGCCTATCCCAGCATACATTGGGCGAAAGGCAGGAATACACCCTGGACAGGTCACCAGTCCATTGCAGGGTAAACACACCATTCACTCACACACTCATACCGACGGGTAATTTAGACTCTCCGATCAGCCGAACCTGCATGTCTTTGGACTGTGGGAGGAAACCGGAGTACCCGGAGGAAACCCACGCAGACACGGGGAGAACATGCAAACTCCGCACAGAGAGGTCCCGGCCGACGGGGATTCGAACCCAGGACCTCCTTGCTGTGAGGCGGCAGTGCTACCCACTGCACCATCTGTGCCACCTCTATTTTATAAAATGAAATATTAAAACAATAGAAAATAAGAAATGAAGCTTTGAAGAAGAAGAAATAGCATGACCTGAGTCAGGCTGAAAGATGCAAAAAAGGCTGGAAACATATTAGCAGTTGCTACTGTATGCATTGTCAATGGGCATACATGCTTCCAACCATGGAATTTGCCATTTCCAATTTACCCTGGATTAAAAAAAAAATGATCCCAGACTTGGAATTGTCTGGCGCAAAATATGAAATCTTTTCATCACTAATGCAAGTGTGGGCATATTTTGGTCACGCAATGGCACGGCATTTCACGGTTTGCTAAAACTACAAACACAGCTATTCCCAAGCCTCCAGTGTTCATGTGAAACACGGACAGCACCAGATGAGCACATAGATCTCAGCCAGTGGCAGAAACGGCCTTCTGCTCCCAACAAACTCAGGAGTGATGTCACAGCGATGTCACCCACCAAATCACTTCTGCCATCAGTGCTCATTAACCATACAGTGACCTGAATGATACTGTTTAATATCTGAATAATACTGTTTAATATCTGACATGACTGTCAGTCAATCATCAGCTTTTCACCTGCGGTTTTCTCAGAGTGAGTCTTATCAGAGATACATTGATTAGATCAAGATCAAGATCAAGTGCTAGCATTAGCCGTAACCGTTTTATTAATGGCAGCAACAGTGAGCAAATCTTCCATTCACTGTGAATGGCTGTGCTATGGATCATGGTAAATTTGCAGAATTTGTTACTGGCCAGAAAATAATTATCAATTGAGAACTTCGCTAAGGGTGCTACTTAAACCCTGATAACGATTATAAATCTTTTATTCAAATGTTTTTCTTCTTTAGGCATGAAAAAAGCTCAATATGCCAATATCTGCCTCAATATATGGAGAATCATGAGGTGTAACTTATTATAATATTTATTCAGCCTAAAAAAGAGGTTTGATGTTCTACTTTTCCACTTTTGGTGCTGAAACATTTTACAACTGAAGACCACAACCTACGGCCTCTGATTTTACCTGAGTCAGGACCTGAACTGCGAAGTGCAAGTCATAAAACACTGAGCTGGCGCTACTGAACATCCTCACCATCGCCCATCATATCTGCTCCTGCTGACGCATCTCGAAATCAGAGCATCTCTGGTCTTATTCACTCACCCATGGCAGGTGAGGATAAAAGCCTATTTAGGATAAAAGGAGGCCCATGAGAGAAAACCCCTTCTTGGTTGAAGAGGGTTGCCCCGGCTTGGGAACGGTTGGCAGCCATAATTCAGCCCAACCTTCCTGCTTCAATTTCTTCGCCCAGTCCTTCCCATGATTTCTCTTTTCCCCCCCTCTCCTTCTCCATCTCCCATCGCCGAACATCTCTCAAGATCTCTCGCTTCCTGCTGCTTCCATCCTACAAACACTATGAATAACTTGTTTGCATTAGACCACCAATATCCCAGAGGGCCTTGTTCGAGGCCAGATTGCCTCACTAACAAATTTTTGTTAGCCTGTGAACCAGTGAAAGGCACTTAAAATAGCATCACAGCCAACCGGTACTCTTTAATGCAACAGGAGGTCACCACAGCCTTACAGCCTACAGCTGACACAGTACTGACAAAGAGAGCAAAATGGCTGACGATGAACAAGAAAATCCCCGCCCACGCTTTGCCCGATTATTCGGTTTTCACGGCACAAGGACAACAACAGCTGAAATATCTGTGGTGTGACTCACTCGTGTCTTTATTCCACTCGGCCTGGAACGGGCCCCCCCCGGGGACAGCTGTGCTGGACTCCCAGAGCGAGATGCGTTCCCCAACAGGGCACTGCCCAAAAAATCAGGCCCACCATTTCCTAGCTGCCTTTGTTTCTTAATCTATCAATGATATTGTGCAATTTGTAATCTCCCCACTTCCTGGTCTCCCACAACAAAAGCCAAGAGTCCTGTTCCGCTTATGGTCACAGCTGTAGCCTGAACTGAGAACTTGGACCGTTTTTATCAGGCTCATGATGTCCAGACGTACAGTAGCATCATGGTCTTTCCTGGGAAAACACACACACACACACACATGCATGCATGCAAGCACACTCACTCACACACACACACACACACACACACACACACACACACACACATACCATACACAAATGCAAGCAAGCACACTCACTCACACACACACACACACACACACACACACACATGCATGCATGCAAGCACACTCACTCACACACACACACACACACACACACACACATACCATACACACATGCATGCAAGCACACACACACACATACACACATATCCATTGGACACATATGCTTTGATCCTCACATACACAGCCTATACCACTTACACTCACATATGGAACAACACTCCATTCAGCTCCATTTGTGATGAAGAATGCCAGGAAAGCCGAGCAATGTCCTGCTTCAATCAATCATGCAATGGCATTTTTGAGTGAAGTAATCCAGAGAAATGTTTTATATATAATTGCACAATATATTAAGAATAAATTATACTCGCTCAGAGAAAAGGCAAAAACTGTCATTTAGTAATTCACACAGACACAACACACGTTACACTGCACATGCAAGACAAATTCCATGCACTCACATTTGTATATACATGCGCATACAAACAGACACACACACACACACACACACACACACACACACACACTCCCCCCCCCTCTAGGTCCCGGAGAGGCCCTAGTGAGGTTGCTGAGGGCTGAGAAATCTAAGTGCCTTATTGGTACCCAGTCCACACACAGACCCCCCCCCCCCCCCCCCCCTTCATTTGCAGCGTAATTGGTGTAGAAAAATTGAGATGGGCAACTCAAGGGCCTTTTACATTCTAATCACACTGGACCCCTCCCCCCTCCAGTGTCCCATCAATCTTGCAAACTGCCTGCGTTCTCAGCCGTTCTCAGAGCACAAAATCCCTGATACTTTAACATTTGCCTCACCACCTGCCATTACTCCCACCCTGGGTTAGTGGAGCGGCAAACTGTCTCCCAGACAACAGCTGAGTCACGTTTGACTTTTATTAGGAACACCTGTACACCTACTAATTCATGGGATTATCTAATCAGCCAATTGTGTGGCAGTGGTGCAATGCATAAAATGATGCAGATACGGGCTAGGAGCTTCAGATAATGTTCACATCAACCATCAGGATGGGGAGCAAATGTGTTCTAAGTGACTTTGACTGTGGAATGATTGTTGGTGGCAGACAGGGGGTTTGAGTATCTCAGAAACTGCTGATCTCCTGGAATTTGCATGCACCCCATTCTCTACAGTTTGCAAAGAATCATGAAAAAAACTAAAAGCATCCAGCAGTTCTGTGGACAAAAGTGAGTTGTTAATGGTCAGAGGTCAGAGGAGAATGGCCAGACTGGTCAAAGCTGACAGGAAGGTGACAATAAGGCAAATAACCACACCTTACAACAGTAGTAACCAGAAGAACATCTCTGAACACACAACGCATCAAACCTCGAAGTGGATAGGCTACAGCAGAAGACCAAGAAGAAGGCCTGTATATACGAGTTAATATACAGTAAGGGCTCAATGACAAATTATTGTATATTAAGACAAATTACTTAACTTAAATACAGAGAAATTTAAATAAAAATGTATAAATATGATACGCTTCAGTCTGAGCACAGCATGGGGTTTAGTATCAAGGTCTAATTCTTAATCTGTGATAGTCATTTGATATTACAGAAGCTGAAAGTGTGGTCAGCTCTTGTATAAGTATGCACAGTACAGTCAACACTGCAAAAAGGTACTCTCCATTCAGATGAGCACAGGAGGCATTCACAGCTAAATCAGACTGAAACCTGCAGATTCAATATGTACTTTTAATGGGTAATAAGGTCTTATATTCTATTCTGTGATAATGTCTATACATGCTGCAATGCATGATGGGAGGCTGCCTTACTCTTCGGGCCGTGTACCACCGTGAGAGAAAACTTTTAATTTTACTGCACACGTTCCAGAAAAACGTCTCCTGCAGCAACCCGTATCCCCCGGTAACAGCCCCGTATCCCCAGTAACGACCCGTATCCCCCGGTAACAGCCCCGTATCCCCCGGTAACAGCGTCTCCTCCAGTTATCAGATTGCGTGCGGCTCCGTGCCAGGCGTAAATGAAACTGCCTGTTTTCCTCAAGCGGGAGGATCACTGTGATTTATTCATCTGTCTCCAAGGGAACGCTGGTCAGATTCATACGCTTCACACGAGGGGTGTGTATGTGAGTGTGAGTGCGTGTGTCTGTCTGTGTATGTGTGTGTGCGTGTGTGTGTGCATGTGTATGAGTGTGTGTGTGTGTGTGTGTATGTAGCTGGCCAGAAAAAATGCCTTGTTAATGAGAGACGTCAGAGGAGAATGGCCAGACTGGTCAAAGCTGACAGGAGGGTGAGAGTAACCACGCACTGCAACAGTGGTATGCAGAAGAGCATCTCTGAACACACAATGTGTCAAACCTCTTAAGTAGATAGGCTACAGCAGCAGAAGATTTTAAAAAAGCCTAATAAAGCCTAATAAATACCTAATAAAGTGGTCAATGAGTGTACACAGTGAGAAATAGTCAGTAAAAAGAGTAGACAGTAGAGAGATGGGCATTGAGGCTGTGGTGAGCGGTTATGTACTCCTCTGTGTGAGGGTAATGGGGTCTGGCTCTGAGGCGGACTGGCCGAGGGCGTTTCTAGGCGCTGTGAATGTGCAGATTGTTCCTGTTCTGCACTGATGTCTGCAGTGCCGAATTTATGAAGGCCACGGCTCCACACCGAGCCTTTATTCAGGGAGAGGGCGAGCAGGGGAGGACAAGAAAGAGGAGGAAGAAAGACCAGGGTGATGAAAAGGAACAAGCAGCTGCTGAACCGTGTGTTTGTGTGAGTGTGTGCGTGTGTGTGTGTGATTGTGTGTGTGCGTGAATGTGTGTGTGTGTGTGTGCGTGTGTGTGAGTGTGTGTGTGCGTGTGTGTGAGTGTGTGTGTGTGCGTGTGTGTGTAAGAGAGAGAGAGAGAGAGAGAGAGAGAGAGAGGGAGAGAGAGAGAGAGAGAGAGAGAGAGAGGCTGTGTGTGGCTCACTGTGGGACCCCAGGCCCCTCCCTCTGATCATTCAGATAAATAAAGCCCAGACCATCACAATGCCAAACCCAGGACGTTTATGAGCCACGCTGGAGCGGGACTGAGAGACGCGCTGTGTGTGTCTGAAAGGAGGGGGGCATTCATTGATTTAGGGAGTGGAAAGGGGCAGGGTCACCCCCAGCTCTTAAGACCCTTTTCAAATGGGGATTTCATTTTCCCATTTTAATGCAAATGTGCCCTCAGAAGTTGTCGAATACGTTTGGAATGTGTGAAGGAGTTGTACTGCTCCCTTTTCAAAGCAGATTCAGTCATTTCCACAGCTAGGACACTACTGTAAGAGCTGCACTATTTTGTTTTCTGAAGTGAGAGAAAGAGACAGAGGGCAGGGTCGGGGAGGCATTTGACAGCATAGCAAGGGTAACAAGAATTAGTTTGTGGCAATCTGGCCTCTTGCAATGCCCTCTGGGATACTGGTGGTCTTGTGAAAACAAGTTATTATTAGTTTATAGGATGGGAGGGGCAGGGTGATGGGAGATATTATTGGAGATGTTGTATAGTGTCAAGAGATGGATGGATAGAGTGAGGGGGGAGGGAGGGGGGAAGAGAGAAAGAGGCTTGAGAAGGGAATGTATAGCAGATCATAGCTAGAACACACAATTAAGTTATACTGGCAGAATTAATTTACACTGCAGGCTCTGGGAAACCAAAGGCTGTTTCTGCTGTTCATATTGGTCTTTTCTTTCTCTTCAGATGTTTCTCCTGTATTTGATATCCCTAAAAACATAAAATTTTCAGAAAAATACACTTGTATTTCACGGTTTGTAAATTCCATAGATAACTATGTTTCCCAAACCTGTGTGCAATCCAGGGATCCATTTTAACAGAGCTCTGCATTAAGATTGAAGTTTCACTTTAACTGAGCTCTGTGTTAAGGTTGAAGTTCCATTTTAACTGAGCACTGATCAGTATTCAACTTACTTAAAGGTACACTAGCTAAGATTTTTGTGTAAAAATTGTTACAAGACCATTGTAAATCCCTTCCTATTATTGAAAAAGGCTCACTGACATGCTGAGTCACCCTCTTCCTGTGTTCATAGTCCCTAAATTCGGGTTTCAAAGTGTACATTTGTCGGGCCGTCACTCTGTATCTAAACATTGTACAGCTGCACAACAATTCAAGCTCACTGGTTGAAAGTAGGTTCTAACTGCCACAGCCAATTGGCGTGGGGGCATTTATTGCTTATTATCCAGGCGCAGACTACATATGTAGTTATAAAACAATACCCGTCCGCTTTCGTTAGCAACAAGCAAATTAGCTATGGTTAGCTTGACAAATTTACAAATATCCACTCAAGATAAAATATAGGCAATACGAACATAGCAGTGAATGCACAAGCATTGTGCCTCAGGTGGATATTTGTACATTTTTCAAGCTAACTAGTAATAGCTAATTTGCTTGCTGTTACTGACAGTGAACTGGTATTGTTTTCTAACTAGATAAGAAATAGTACATAGTTTCAGTGATCGCTTGTCTGGAGAGCAATTTGGGCAGCTACACGTTCCTTTTATCTCTTTACATGTTCAACTATTCGTGTTTAGCTAAACCTTTATTTCCCTCAAACTGGAAGTCACTGTTGCATCCTTTGTGGTAGTCTACCATATCTTAGTTATATAGCCAGCTAGTTATATTGGCAAATAACTTGCTTGCTCACAATATAGTTGGTTAGTTAAAGTGAAAACTTAAAAAAATACAAAAAATATAAATAGTGTTTTGTAGCACACCGAAGTCAAGATTTCATTAAGTCACCTGTTTGGCGAACATTTTCTTACTAGAACACTACGAAAAGACGGCAGGCTCTGTTGCGTTTGTCACTGTTAACTTTGTAAAACACAGCACAAGAACACTGGACAGTATAATAACACAATTTTTATAGACTGTGGGAAGCTTAAACAGTGTTGTGGTTTGAGGTTGTCTGTTGTTGCACTTCCTCTCTTGACCGTTAGGAGTCCGAAATTACCTATTGTACCTTTAAGGTAAGCGTAAGAACAAGGAAAGTATACCACCGCCAGGGCTGGCTTACACCATTGTAACTTACTGAAGGAATTAGGACTTAAAATGCAACAGTTAACTTGCTTTGTGCTGATTGGTGAATTGCTTTGTGCTGATTGGTGAAGTTGTGAATTGCTTTGTGCTGATTGGTGAATTGGTGAATTGCTGATTGCTGATTGGCGAATTGCTAGGTCAAGCCAGTGCTGTCCAGCCCTGTTCCTGAAGGTCTAGCACCCAGTAAGTTTTCAGTTTTGTTTCATTCATAGTTTTGGATAGATTCCTTTGATTTCTGTTGTATCCAATCTACCGTTAAAGCTCACTGGCCAGGGGAGGATGGGCTCCCCCTCTGTAGTCAGGTTCCTCATGAAATGTATTTAAGGAGTTTTTTCTTGCCACAGTTTGAATGTTTTTTGTCTCATGTGCTTGCTATCTGGTGTTTCCCCTTTTCCCCCTTCTGTTACTCCTTAAAGCATCCTTGTGACAGTCTTCTGTGAAAAGCGCTATACAAATAAAACAGAATTTTATTTAATTGAATCCAGCTGTAAGAAAGCACACCTAATTCAACAGCTGGAGATCTTATAGAGGTGCTAATTGGTAGACTCAAGTGTGCTTTGTTAGGTTTGGAGTGAAAACCTACAGGACGATAGAACTCCTGGAACAGGGTTGGGCAGCCCTGTGTATATACCTGTATATGGGCCATATTGAACAGGGCTCTCAAACTCAAATCCTGGACTGCTGGGTCTGATTTTTGATGTGTTTCTGTCCTTAATTTAAGTTGTTGATTGGCTAAAGAGTTTGTACACGCTGTTCCCAAGTCCGAATTTGGCTGCGATTGAAAGGGAATAAAAACAACTGTCTGTGGCCTTCCAGGACTGAAGGTTACGACACCTGATATTGAGCTTAGTGGACCTCTGGAGATCATGTGCACACAGCGTTCACTGGAAGCTTTACAATGGCAATCAATATAATTCCCAGCACCACTCTCTTCAAGGTTAATTCCAATGCCTTCCCATCTGCCTGTAACCGCGGGGCTCAGTCCAATCCTTGCGTCCTTTCCTTGCTCCTAGCTCCACCCATCAGGGGAGGCAAGGAAAGGAAGGTGAATGTGGGAGACTTGAGAAAACGTGTATTAGGCAAATGGTCCTTGCTCCTTCAAATGGAGTCCTTGCTCCTTCAAATGGAGTCCTTGCTCCTTCAAATGTTATTTTGAAGCCACGTCAGTAACAGACGTAGCAGATGTGTGGCAGATGGGGAGAGGTGGATCCATTGGTCGATCATTTGTATGTCACGTATTCTGAAAAAATACTTCCACTCAGAATGTGCTCATGTTTCCTTGCTCAAGAGATCTTCGGGAGACTCCCAGCTCCGATTTAATTCCCTTAAAGATGGTAGACCATCTAGTTCCAGGTCAGGCAAGGAACAAGGAGACAGGGAAGGAACAAGGAGACAGGGAAGGAACAAGGAGACAGGGAAGCAACAAGGAGACAGGGAAGGAACAAGGAGACAGGGAAGCAACAAGGAGACAGGGAAGGAACAAGGAGACAGGGAAGCAACAAGGAGACAGGGAAGCAACAAGGAGACAGGGAAGGAACAAGGAGACAGGGAAGGAACAAGGAGACAGGGAAGCAACAAGGAGACAAGGAAGGCACAAGGAGACAGGGAAGGCACAAGGAGACAGGGAATGCACAAGGAGACAGGGAAGCAACAAGGAGACAGGGAAGGCACAAGGAGACAGGGAAGGTTAAAATAAGCAATTGAAGATGAGCCTCAAGGCTGTGAGCATGTTGAGTAGGACACAGTATTTATGAGGCTGTTTCGGGCATGGCCCAAGTCACCAAGTGCCACATATCCTCTGGGGTACATACCAGTGGTGGTTTACTCTAGTCCTGGAGAGCCACAGTCCCCACTGGTTTTTGTGGTTTTCTTGCAGTTGGCAGCCAATTTAGGCCTTGGAATCAGAACATCTCTTTTTACTTCAGTCCAGTTTTGGGGATCTGGGTTTTACTCAGTGCAGTTATCCACCTAACTCAGTAATACCGCTTCTGGGGGTTGACATGTTTTTATGCTTAAAAACACATTGGGTATAATTCTGCATTAGGTAGAATTTTGCATCAGGTTTGCCTCAATAGTTTGGGTCAATTGCACCTCAATTCAGTAAATTAACTGCATTTCAATTCATGTATTAGCAAAGCAAATAATGCTTTATGAGGATATGAAATAAAATGTCTGAATGACATTTAGATTAATTTTGTGAATTGGCTGCTTTTAAGCGGAATGGACTCCAGCTCCTCTCTGACTCCATTCAGTCTGATTCAGCCGGGAAGTCAAGCCAGGGGCTAACATTCCCGTTTCACAGCCCTGGAAGAACCAGCCTGCCACCCGGATACTGGAGACAGCCGGAAATAGCTGGCATTCCCAACACGGAGCCTGGAACCAGAGCTGTAGATGGATTCTGTACGTGAAGCCCCACGCAACCTGATCTCCTGAGGAGGGGTTCGAGACCGAGGGCGCCTCAGGTCCACGGGAAACAAAGGTGGACCCCAGAGAGGGAGGATATAAGCTCTACGAACGAGGGGAAACCCGGGACCGGACAGAGCTGAACAACAGAGGACTCATCCTCATCAACAGGGACTAACACCACAGTCAGCGGAAACCAGGACAGCTCATCTCCAACCAGCAATGTAAAAATACATTGAAATATATAGGGATACTAAATCCAAATGAACTCTCAAATAAATGCATCTATAAACTGACACCTACCAAATTAAATGGCAGTGTCAACTGCAGGTGACACAGATACACTCAGTGAACACTTTATTAGGTATTTATTAGACTTATTTTTTGAGACTCTTACTGCTGTAGCTTATCCACTTAGAGTTGTATGATACGTTGTATGTTACGAGCTGCTCTTCTGCATACCAATGTTGTAATGTGTGCTTATTTGCGTTACTGTCACCTTTCTGTCAGCTTTGACCAGTCTGAACACACAACGCGTCAAACCTCTAAGTGCTGCTACAGCAGCAAAAGACCAATAAGCCTGAAAAAATAAGTCTAATAAATACCTAATGAAGTGCTCACTGAGTTTAACCTGTACAAGAAACTGAATAACAAATACATTCATATGGGAATTTCAAACGCAGTCTCTGACAGAAGCTGTGATGATTCATAAATGCAAAGAATTGTTTTTCTTTATAACGTCAGGCATCTTGCACTAGTTGTACAAGACTGGTTACCGATTAATACCAGACTCTGAAACATAAACCGATGATTTACAGATGGTTTATCCACATTATATGAAACAGCTCCTGTTAAGACTAGTGAGTCAAACAACACTGGAAGGTTAAAGTGAAAGTCATACACATACATATATATGGATAAGAGTGCCCATCCATTCTGCATGACAGCCATTTTAAAAGGAGACACGGTTCGCAATAACACGCAGGATATAAAAATAATTTATATCCATGCATGTTCTCAGTAGTGCATTTAAATACATGCAAGATACCAACGTGAGGTAACGGTATCTGAATTGGGTCAGTGAGACTTAACCCCTGCATTTCCAGAATCGCTGTCCTCGTTCAGCAGGGCTGCCCAACCCTGTTCCTAGAGATCTACCGTCCTGTGAGTTTCCCTTCAAACCTAACAAAGCACACCTCATTCAACAGCTAGAGCAGGGCTGCCCAACCCTGTTCCTGGAGATCTACCATCATGTAGGTTTTCACTCCAACCCTAACAAAGCACACCTCATTCAACAGCTGGAGCAGGGCTGCCCAACCTTATCCCTGGAGATCTACCATCCTGTAGGTTTTCACTCCAATCCTAACAAAGCACACCTCATTCCACAGCTAGAGATTTGTGGATCTGATTAGAGGAATCAGTTATGCCAAACTCGGGTTGAAATGAGACCCTACAGGATAGAAGATCTCCAGGAACAGGGTTGGGCAGCTCTGCCCTCAGGTCTGCCTGAATGCGATGGTGTAACAGCAAATCGAGTCCCCCTTTCACCCCCTATAACCCCCTATAACCCCCTATAACCTCCTTTCAGCCCCTATAACCTCCTATAACCCCCTATAACCCCCTTCCAGCCCCTGTAACCCCCTATAACCGGCAGGGGAAATCAATGAAGCAGTGGTTTGAGCAATGGGCTGAGACGAGAGCTGCCATCTTATCTATGACTAACAGTGACGGATTCATTTATCAAACAAACCCGAATCAAGCAAAAGTAGCAAAAGGAACCCAAAGGCCACTTCACAGCCTCATTCACTGGGTCACTGGGTGAACACAGTGCGCAGTTGTGCTTCATACTACACGTTTAGCCATGGCTGATTAGTGTGTTGTCACATTCTGTGTTTTTCCCTCATTAATGTTTTGTGTTCAGACTTATTTTCACATCATTGTCTGTCCCGTGTTTTCTCACCGCATCTATTTGTCTCATCATTTCTCATTACCATTGTTACACCACATTGCGTTCTAGTTTGCGTTGTTGGTTTCTTGTCACGGTTTGTCCTAACTCCCGCTCCATACCGCTCACTCCAGTCGTTCATTTCACCTGTTTGTTATTTCCTCATTTCCATTTTCTCACCTGATGGCCATTCCAGTTTAATGCACCTGTGTTCCTATACGTCTAGGTCTCCACAGTCACTTTGGTAGATTCGTGTGTGTTCTTCACATCCTCTCAAGCGGTTTCCTGATTGTCTACCTGTGTATTGACCCACTTCTGGTTTGAGAAGGCTTCTGATTATTGAACGCCGATTTTGTACCCGGAACTTCTTGGATTGCTATTCTGTTAATGAACCTCTCACCTGTGACAATGACAAAGCCTCTGCCTGCCTCTCCTGTGACTGTTTGCTGGCGATTGAGCTCTGTTTGTGGACCTATGAAAATAAAACCTCAACTCAACTCACTTCCTGGTTGCATCTGGTTTCTCCGTTTGTCGACCTGAGGTGTTCTCTGCCTGCTTCTCCACTTATCTTCGTATGAGCGCTTATAATTTAGCCTGACGTGTGATTGTTTTATTGCTTATTACTTTTATTATAATTATTATTATTTTATTTTTTTGTTTGTTTTTCGTGTTGTGGAGAGACCACAACACAAATAACAGGGGGAAAATGCTGATACAGAGCAGAAAATGACAAGCTTGACAAGAAATTATCCATTTTAAAGCACTGTGTAATAAAATGTCTGTAAAAGCAATGATTGATTGATTGCTTGATTGACAGGCTCATCTGTGCCTGAGGTGAGCTTTCTATTGGCTGTTAGAAACCTGTGAGCTGAGAATTAAAAGGTTCTATTTGCGTTCTGAAACTTTTGAGATACTAAGCTTCCAAAGTGAATGGGCTCCAAGCACACACTTTTAAATGTAGCATTTTTTCAACAGTAAACAGTATTTCTGCATCAAACTTCACAAATGTATTTAGTGCCCTATAAACAACATACATACGACACTAACTCATTTTCTCAAAAATCCTCAACCCACAAACTGCCAAACTGACCTGTCAGTTTATAGCCATCAGGTTCAGCTCACCTACAGCTACCTGCCTACAACTGGTGAGCAATTGAATTATAAAACGCAGAAACTAAATGTGTATGTGAGACTTCAGTACGGTCTTCTTATCCCGGCGTTATGTAATTTACATGCTGTGTTTATACTTAGGCAACCTAACCTTGGGTATCCTGTCAATAAAGCATCATTGAACTAAAAGGAAGAAAGAAAAAGAGAGAAAAGCTGACTTGACAGATGCTGAGCTGGGACTAATCGATCGAGAGAGAGAGAGAGAGAGAGAGAGAGAGTTCAGCCAGGTAAATAACTGAGCCTGCCCAGTGTGTTGCACAAACAGTTGTGGATGGTGTGTTGCAGACCTAATGAGCTACTGTATCAAACATTATGTGCGCTTGTATTACTGATTGCTGTCCACACGGAGCAAAAACTCTAATTTCAGTGAACTGCTCTATTTCGGTAAAGAATAACAAGAGTGCGCCCACTTGTGTGTAAACGCCCAAGAATAGACAGGTGCAGATCTCTGGGTCATCCACCCCATACAGGCCTGAGAGAGGGAGCAGGCTCTGATCCCTGGGTCCTCCACCCCATACAGGCCTGAGAGAGGGAGCCAGCTCTGATCCCTGGGTCCTCCACCCCATACAGGCCTGAGAGAGGGAGCAGGCTCTGATCCCTGGGTCCTCCACCCCATACAGGCCTGAGAGAGGGAGCAGGCTCTGACCCTGGGTCAGCATTAATCAATACGACTCCACTGCGTCACTCGCATACGGAGTGATGAGTAAACATCCTTCTGGTTGACACACCTGCACGGGTCGCCTTACTGCCAACCAGCCAATGAGAGCACAGGGCTGAGCTGGGACTAATTGATGCCTCACTGCTGAGCTGAACTGCAGCGTCCACCAGTAAATGCTGTGTGATACATCATCAACTCTGGCCCTCAAATCCTAAACCCGGGCCTGGTTTCCTTTTTTTCCCTGGCTAATTAATGCTTGTAATTGGCCTTTACTCCTGACTCCCAGGTAAAGGGTGGGTGGAACACCAGCAGTTCTCAGTCATCAAGATTCGTTGCCTGATCCCTGACATACAGGAATTCACAGTGGTACATCTCCACTAATCCTGTGGTACTGTTGCCTCAGGCCTGTTCTCCATCCAGGGTGACGAGTCAGAACATCGCTTGTCTGATTTTTCAGTAAATGCACCATTGAAAGTCGGAAAACCTTTTTCCACATAGAAATATATTTCAACATCTCTCCCCCACTCGTTCTCTGGCTGGTTCCTGCTCTCATTGGCACGCCAGCGTAAAACAAAAGCCAGTTCACCCAATTCCATTGGCTCTCACACCAACTGTCTACAATCACAACCAATGACAATTGGCATTCTCTCAATGGTGAGTTAAGGCAAGCAAAGGTTAATCAAGGTGGTGATATGGTATTGCAGATGATAATGTGATGACCCTACATCCTATCCTCTGGCACTGCTTGGGGTTTGGACAAGTGAAAATGTGGCAACCCTACCCCTATTGATGTCACATTGTGCCTGAATTATTATTTTTTTAACACAAAGAGAAACTGTACCTTTATATCTGACACCACCCAATCCAGTCCTTTATTGCCCCTCTCTCCCCATATCAATGTCATTACTGGCAGGTGGACTCACTTCATTACTTCATCACAGCTTGTGGCTCACAAATAGTTTACCATAGACAGGACAACTGTAGTTCAGCGTAGGTTGAAAGCTATATTGTTGCCATCTTCATAATTGCCTTTTATGAAAACATTTTACATTAAGGTACTTAAGGTAATCTGTAGCTAACCTTACATTTTACTGAGGGAAATTGTCGTTAAGGTGTTTTATGCAACACTTTACGCATTTTAAGGGATTACTTATGGGAAAATGCAATACTTAAAGGTGCTTTTGAGGGTTGTTACTAGCCCTCAGTTTCTAGCCCTTGTTAATAGCATTAGCCACAGAAAGGGAAAAGGCCCTGGTCACTACCATTAGCCACAGAAAGGGAAAAGGCCCTGGTCACTAGCATTAGCCTCATAAAGGATAAAGGCCCTGGTCACTAGCATTAGCCACAGAAAGGGTAAAGGCCCTGGTCACTAGCATTAGCCACATAAAGAGGAAAGGCCTTGGTTAATAGCATTAGCCACAGAAAGGGGAAATGCCCTGGTTAATAGGAAAAGGCCCTGGTTAATAGGAAAAGGCCCTGGTCACTAGCATTAGCCACAGAAAGGTAAAAGGCCCTGGTTAATAGCATTAGCCACATAAAGGGGAAAGGCCCTGGTTAATAGGAAAAGGCCCTGGGTACAGGAGGATTAGAGGGATCTGATCACACAGCCTGGCCTCAGGCCCCTCAGCTCCTGTAAACAAACCTGCTCTGGCTCTTCTGATGTGATACCGCCAAAGACGTCTTTTCAGACTCATACAAGAAAACATGTAAGGGAATCCTGCTTATAATTATTATCTCTCTCCCCTCCCCCTCCCCTCTCTCTCTCTCTAGTAATGCAAAGACCTTTGTTAAAATATGCATATCATAAAC